>NC_133529.1:104827326-104934439 GCF_048544455.1 Silene latifolia | reverse complement strand
TCATATATGTGACATTTTAATTTAGTCATAAAATTAAAACAAGATCTTATGCATGCAAACATGAACAAAAGTAGAGAAGCAATCGTCTTTCTTACTATGGGATTTTGGATATATGGGCACAAATGAGATCTCCTTCTCACTTGTTCTTGAGCTTCCTTATAATGGATGAACAAGGATCCAAAATAGAATCCCTCCCAAAAGTTTATACCTAAGGTAACCTCTTAATAACTTATATATTTATGAACTAGTAAAATATAAGTTTTACTCAAAATATGACACAAAAAATTAATTTTGTTCTCTTGTCTTTTTCGGCCAAGAGGAAGGATTTTTGGAGATTTTATTTCTCTAATTTTTCATAAGATGTAGAGAGAAATTTTATAATTTCTTACACTAGAAATTATAATGTGAAGTAGTGAATGATTAAGAGAAAAACCATTTGCCTTTTACACCTCCAAAACCGGTTGGCATAGGGAGAGTAGAGCCAATGCATGAGCTTGTTATTCTACCCAAGAAAGAATAGGTATGCATGGCTATATTAGGTTGCAATCATCATGTTTTCCACTTAAAAATAATTAACACAATTTAAACCTAATACTCCCTCCATTTTCGGCATTTATATAAAATGGGAGGTCCATTTTATATTTGTCATTTGTCAATTGTCACGTGTTACTAGTCATGTGTAATTGTAATGTATTTTTAACATATTAAAAATCAACGTATTAATAAAAATTAAGTCATGTAAAAAATCGACTTAGTAATTCATAATTACTTGTACCAAAACGGTTTATCAATTATAAATCACAACGTCTTGTATTTATAATAAATTATTCATTCAGTTTCAATTGTTTCGTAAAAAATAATTTTATCTAAGTAATAAAACAATTTGATTACTTAGATCGTATCTTATTTAATCGAATTACAATAAGACACGTCAATAATACTCACAAAATCGTCCGTCAATTTTAAGCAATTTAATTAACCCGTATCGACATACGATCAATTTAAATAATCAATTAAGAGTGTCACCCTTTAGGTATGACCTAAGGGGATCAACTGATCACCACCGTCGCACGACAGTAATGTCAAACTCTAGTCAACCAATCATTACCGATATGTGTGGACCAGTTGACTATAAAATATTACATCCCACGTGTATTCTCAAAATGAGATTTAAACATGTGATCATCATGATCAACAGTTGTAATCGCATTATTGTCGGAGGACACATATTCCAACAAAAGAGACCCTCGCCTTTAAGTAAATCTACTTTTGAGTAACAATTATCGGATTGTAATGCTACGGCTCGTATGTAATAAGGTCATAATACCATCACTTTTACAAAGTAATATTTTAACCAATAAGACATGTGCGATAAACTCCCACTGAACTATACTCCCACTCTATCTTTATAGATTATAGTTCAACTATACTCCTACTCTATAGTTCCATTACTTTCACAAAGTAACACTTCAACTATAAGAGATGTTTGTGACGATCCAATTTACTCCCACTCTATCTCTCAGAAATACATCTATCTTCTTGAGAGATAGCTTTGTGAGTTACAAACATATATATATATATGATGGAATATTAGGAGTTTATCTAGACTATGTATTATCTTTCAAAGGCCATCCCTAACATGGCAGTTTGATTCATGTAATATACGAGTCTTATCCATGTCATTTGTTTAATATACTCTCTATTCTAGGTATCTCATGGTTGACCATCCGTTTAGAATAATGTGTCCGTATGGTATCGTAAATCCCTACTTTATGAGTTCAATAGCTCATGACAACTTTATAATTAATCTTACATAAGTAAGTTGTTACATTTAGTAACAATGACATAAGGAGAATCAAATTCATAGCTTTTGGACATTTAATGATCTAATCACCATAATCGTCTATTTGATCAATTTGAGTTGTCTATCTAATGTTTCCCTATGCAAGTAGTATATGATGATAATTTTAGAACAAGTGATAAAATAAATTAAGTGATTTGGGTTGAAAACCAAACCACAAATATTCAAAGCACAACAATTGTTTAAAGGATACAAACCAATTTCGAAGTCACACAAGGAAATCAAAACAGTTCTAAAAACTTCAAATACATCATGAAATTAAAGACAAAGTAAATTAAAGGCAAGCTTCCATAGATCCATCACCACGGTCGGCTACTCTAGCTTCCCACATGATCCTCTAAGCTTGCTTCTCCTTGCCTTTGTCCTTGCTAGGAGCCCCTATTTACAATAAAAAGGGTAATCATCATAACTTGTATCATCATACCAAGGTTGAGATTGAAACACAAAAGATAGGGATAGTTATATACCTCACGGAATAACCTTTCCAGCTTTGATGTCGCCAAGATATTTGGAACAATTTCTCTTCCAATGCCCAACACCACAACAATAGTGGCACTTGTCCCCGGAGGAGGCACTGTACTTGGGCTTGGAGGAGCTTGTTTCATAAGTCTTAGCTTTGTTCCTGTTGGGAGTTCGCTTCTTTTCCTTTTTCCGGCCTTTCTTGAAGGTTCCCTTGCTCTTATGATTGACATTAAGCACATCTTTGGTGGAGCTAACACTTAGCCCCATATCCCTTTCGGCTTGCACAAGCATTTTGTGCAACTTATCAAGGAGACTTTCTTGTCTTGCATATTAAAATTCACCTTAATTGAACATATGCCTTGATTTTGATGAGGGAATGAAGAATTCGATCAATCACGAGTTCATCGGGAATTTCCACCTTATCCATTTTTAAGGTCTCAACATGCTCCATCAACTTGAGCACATGAGGGCTAACTTTTTGGACCTCCTTAATGTTAAGATCAATGAATGCGGAAGTCGCCTCATATTGTATGACCCTAGGAGCTCGTGAAAACATGTTCACTAGCTTCATGTAGATCTCATGAGCGGTGCTAATCTTTATAGCACTTCTTTGGAGTTCGGCCTCCATAGCAAAGATCAACACATTTTTTATCACGACCGACTCCTTTTGGTAAACCTCATAGGTTTGCCTAGCGGCGGCGGTGGACCTAGCATTAGGTTCGGTGGGAGATGCCTCGGTAAGGTAACGAAGCTTGTCGTCACACTCCGCGGCCAAGCGAAGTTGCGCGTCCCAATCGGCGAAATTAGTCCCATTCTTTTCTAACTTACATCGATCCATGAAGGATCGGAGCCATGACACATTGATGAGCGTGTTGGAACTAGTGGTTGCGGACGTGATAGGAGTTGCCATTGCGATTGATAAAACGATTTTGACTACAAAATAGGAAGTTAAGGAATTAATGAACATCATCGTTTTGACAATACTTGTAAACATTTTAAACAAGTTATAACATTTATATAGTGACCTCCACCCAACTAGTATAACTGATTCCGAGATCCAAATTCGTATTAATACGGGTACGGTGAGCCGAGTCATCCGTTATTAATATAACTCGGTGGATTAACCTCTTAATCGATTCTACTTCTAGAACTCTCGGTCGATAAAAATTACTCTAATTTTCATCTTTTGCCCTAAACACATGCGACTACGGTCACGAATACTTCCGTTGAGCTCAATCCAAATTTCGATGTAATAACATTTTATTACCCACTTACCCAACGTAACAAGGTTTGTATTACGGTGAAGCCGGATTAACTCCCTTATGAAATTGGGATTCATGGTTTCTACTATTTGGTAAGGCTATTTCTGAATTATTATATGTGAGAGGTCTTGTCAATTTATTATCTATCACATTTTAAGTGAACTAAAGCGGTGAACTACGATAATTATAATTGACACAGTCGATGACTTGATATGATATGCATGTGTTGTTATGGCGATTTGGCAATGCATGTAACATGTTAAAAAACATGCAAAGCAATAATAAAATTTCCTCGTATGGCCTTCCTAAAAATAGAAAATCAAATAATATATTACATATTCGGAAACCAACTCCTTTGGTCCCTTGAATCTTCAAGTGGCACGCCTCCCAAGAATACCGTCTTCGTCGGATCACCTTTCCGAATGGCACCGTCTTGAAGAAGCTCCATAATTACAAATAATAATAAAAATACAAAACTATTCCTATTATACATTTGTGAAATGGAAAAACTAATAAAATAAAAGTGATACGAGATCACATTAAATTACAACCGAATCAATATTCTCTTTCATTACGGGTAATGTCGATTAAAATTAAGGCCATACTAAGACAAAATTACATAATCCAAAATTATATAAATAAAAGACATTCAACAATTGAAATATGCAGCATTATAATATGTACCTATTGTGCCAAATTATGTGTCAAATCGCCCTATTTAACTTGTATCGTTTATATAATCCGATTTTATGGAAATGCGTGATCGTAACTTCTTAAAATCACTTTTTAACACTTAAATCATATCTAAGCTCAAGTTAATTATCCTAACACTCTTTAGGACTCAAAAATTAGTCATCACTCAATTTTTGACAATAATTTAACTTGATTTAAGTTTTATGCTCATTTTTTACCTTCAAATCATAACATTTATGAAATAAATCCAAATTAAATTATAATAATTTCAAAATTTGAATTTTAAATTTTTGAGCATTCTGGAATATTTCCATGACACTCATAATGTCAAAATTTATGGTTAAAATTTTCGAATTAATTTTGAGAAAATGTAGTTGCATTTTATCGGTTTTATCTCATAAAACATCTAAAGTATCCAAAAATTAATCCAATAAATTTTACAGCCTTAGATCTGATTAGTGGGATATTTATGAAACCTAAAATAATTTTCTCATGCCATGCAATTCGTTTTAGCAATTTATGCTAAAATAGTCACTATTTATGCCATTTTTACACTAAAAATTCATAAATCATGCTAAATGAGATCATTTAATCTCGAAATTTACATACACTCTGTAAATTATGCATGTGACCACATATTAAAGTTTCATGGCCCAATTCGAAATTTAACTATTTTTAACCATTTTACCTCTTTTAATCCATTTTTATCTCATAAAAATCATAAATCATGCAATATTAATCCAATTAATACGAGATTTTACACACAACTTGTAAAATATGCATGTGAGGTCATATAAAATTTTCAAGGTCAGAGAGTAAGTTTAACCATTTTTAGTCATTTTAACCTCCATTTATGCCATTTTTACACTAAAAATTCATAAATCATGAAATATTAATCACATTAATATGATATTTTACATGAAATACATAAAATATTCATGTGAGGTCATACTAAAATACCACGGCCAGTAGTGAAGGTTAACTTATTTTAGTGAATAAAAGTTTATTTTAATCATAAAAATGTAATAAAATCACTAAAAATCATTATAATGAGCTATAAATTTCCATAAATCATAAAAATGACCTAAAAATATATTAGGACCAGAATATATAACATTCATGATGATTCTAATATTGTTACTATTACTACACTAGTAATCTTATTGTGATATTAGAATAGATGAACAAATGCTTGTGAATCTCAAAATCTTGTTTTAGAGAGATAGAGAGAATATGTGAGTTTTGCATGCAAGATGTTGAGTGAATGAATGAAAAAACAAAATGAGAACAAAATGTTCTCATATATAGAGAGCATGCAACCTAAAGAAGAGCCAAAATGGCATCTTCTTCTTTTGCTTTTTGTCTTCACAATGCAATAGGTAAGAAGGCTAGTATGCATAGGTTTGATTGTTTATTATTTGATCACATTAAATAAAATAATCAAAACCCATTTATACTTCCTCCATTTCGGTCCAACATACTTAAAATGGACTACCATTTTATTTTGTTAATTTGTCATTTGTCACACAATATGTCACATGTAGTATTTTACATGTTATTAATTAATTTTAATGCATATTTATCACATAGATATCATTTTACAAATTAATTAAATTACATACACAAATTTACTAGTGATACTTGATCACATAAATAAAATGGGTCATATAATTATAATTCACAACATCTTGTAATTATAATTAACCATTCATTCTTATCTCCATCGTTTCTCAAACAATAAACAATTTTAGTAATAAAGCATTTTTATTACTAAAACAAATCTTATTTAATCTCATTACAATAAGATATCAATATTCTCTCTCACAAGTAAATTGTTCAATTTTAAGGAATTGATTACCTTGTATCGTCATACAATTAATCAATTTATCCATTAAGGGAATTGTCCTTTAGGTGTGACCTTAAGGGATCAACTGACCATCACCGTCATACGACAGTAATGTCAAACTCTAGTCAGCCAATCATTACCGATTAATGACGAACAGTTGATTATATAATAAATCATCCCTCATGTATTCTTAATATGAGATTTATTTATGATATTAAATCATGTGATCGCACTATTGTTGAGGACACATTTTCCAACAAGAATATCCTGGAGTTGGTGCATTGCCTGGATGAGTTGAAAGTGGAACAAGCTGCGTTCTACTTGAGGGAAGCTGCAGAAGAGTGGTGGGATAAGGTCAAGGTAAGTGCTAGGGAGATGTACATGAAGCAGGGACTACCTCCAATACTTTGGGATGAGTTCAGGAGAGCCATGAGACGTGAGTTTGAGCTAGAACATGTGAGGAGTAAGCTGAGGGAGGAGTTCGATGAGTTTAAGATGACATCTGATATGACGATGGCTGAGTACTACCGTAAGTTTAATGAGAAGCCCAGATACGCTGAGGATATGGGGCTGAGTGAGGAGAATATAGCTTTGAGGTTTGAGAAGAGGTTGACCCTCAAGATTATGGAAAAGCTACCGGTGGGAGTCCTTACAGATGTTAAGGAAGTCATGAGAGAGCCTGGGAGGGTGAGACGTTGGTGAAGATGAGCGGGGAGGGGTTCTAAGAAGAGGAAGGTTGAGAGCGAGGGTGGTGGTCAATCCAACTATAAGAAGGGTAACCACACTCGGGCGAGAGCATATTTATCCGTTCGGGGTTTAGTGTTGGGGCTTCATATGGACGTGGCCGGGGGAGTGGTAGCAGTAGCTGGGGGATGACCTGTTTTAACTGTGGCGGTGTAGGCCACAAGAGACATGAGTGCACAAGTGTGGTGAGTGGGGGTTTCCAGAGACCGTCACAGGGGAGCTTTTCACAGGGTCCTGCACAGAGTTATGCGAGTAACAGACCGGATGGGTCATGGAATAACAGGGGAAGTCGGAACAACGGTGGGGGCAACCGCAATTGCGGTAATTCTTATCAGAAACCAGCTACGAACACCAACAACAACCAGGAGTCGGGTGCTAAACCGGCTACCTCAGCTAGTACTGTCCAGGGAGGCGGGCAGAAGACCAGTGGCAAGTTGTTTATGATGGAAAAGAAAGCAGTTGAGGACGACGCTCATGTTATCACTGGTACATTTCTTGTTAATGGTATTTGTACCTTTGTTTTGTTTGATTCGGAGCGTCACATCGTTTGTATCATCGAGTCATGTTAAAAGGTTGGGTTTGAGTGAGTTTGAATCAGTAAGAGAGGAAGTTTTTATACCTTCGGGGAGTCTCATATCTTGTGGGAGGTTGTATAGGGGTGTATCCATGATAGTTGGGCAAGTTGATCTACCTATAGACTTGCTAGAGTTTCCTTTAGACGGTTTTGAGATGAGAGTTGGGATGGATTGGTTGGGAAAGTACAAAGCTAAGATAGATTGTCATGAAAAGAAAGTTTCTCTGAGAGGTCCTAAAGGGATTAGTGTGTCTTATCGTGGGTTTGTTGTCACACCCAAGGATAAGTTGATTGCAGCAGTGACCTTGAAGTCCTATCTGAGGAAAGGGTGCTTGTTGATCATGTGCCATGTGAGGATCACAGATGCTTTGAAAAGAGTGGGAAAGGACAAAGATGTTGATCACTCCAAGGTCAGCATTCACATAGCTAGGTTCAACCCTAAGGAGTATAACGGGACAGGGGTGCCAATTCTGCTGGATAATTGGCATAGAGAGATGGAGAATATTCTTCAGTTGGTCCATTGCCCGGAGGAGTTGAAAGTGGAACAAGCTACGTTCTACTTAAGAGAAGCGGTCGGTGAGTGGTGGGATAAGGTTAAAGTGAGTGCTTGGGAGTTGTATATGAAGCAGGGGCTACCTGCGATACCTTGGGATGAGTTCAGGAAAGTGATGAGGCGTGAGTTTGTGCCAGAGCATGTGCGTAGTAAGCTGAGGGAAGAGTTTGATGATTTTAAGATGACATCCGACATGACAGTTGCTGAGTACTACCGCAAGTTTAATGAGAAGTCCAGGTATGCTGAGGACATGGGGTTGAGTGAAGAGAACTTGGCATTGAGATTTGAGAAGGGGTTGACCCCCAAGATTATGGAGAAGTTACCAGTGGGAGTTCTTACAGATGTAAAGGAGGTCTATGAGCGTGCTGGGAGGACTGAGAGGTTAGTTGAGATGGCCAAGGGGAGCCGGGAGAGAGCCTCTGAAAAGAGGAAGGCACCAGAGACATGAGTGCACCAGTGCGGTGAGTGGGGGTTTCCAGAGACCGTCGCAAGGGAGTTTCTCACAGGGTCCTACGCAGAGCTATGCTAGTAACAGGCCGGCTGGGTCATGGAACAACAGGGGAGGTCAGAGTAACAACGGTGGGGCCAACCGCAATGGCGGTAATTCATATCAGAGACCGGCGACGAACAAAAACAACAACAACCAGGGGTCGGCTGTTAAGCAGGCTACCTCAGCTAATCTTGTTCAGGAGGTGGGCGGACCAAGACCGGTGTCATTTATGATGGAGAAGAAAGCAGCTGAGGATGATGCTCACGTTATCACCAGTACATTTCTTGTTAATGGAGTTTTTACCTTTGTTTCGTTTGATTCGGGAGCGTCACAGTGGTTTGTATCATCGAGTCATGTTAAACGGTTGGATTTGAGTGAGTATGAGTCTGTAAGAGAGGATGTTTTTATACCTTCGGGGGAGTTTGTATCTTGTGGGCGGTTGTATAGAGGTGTTTCTATGTTAGTTGGACAAGTTGATCTACCAGTAGATTGTCATCAAAAGAAGGTTTCTTTGAGGGGTCCTAAGGGGATTAGTGTGTCATATCGTGGGTTTGTTGTCAAACCCAAAGTTAAGTTGATTGCAGCAGTGACCTTGAAGTCTTACTTGAGGAAGGGGTGTCCGTTGATCCTGTGTCATGTGAGAGATCACCGTATGGAGAGTCCGGCAGTTGAGCAGATACCAGTGGTGGGAGAGTTTTCAGATGTCTTTCCCGAGGAGATACCGGAGTTGCCACCGAAGAGGGAGATAGATTTCACCGTTGAGTTGAAACCGGGGACGGGGCCAATCTCTAAGGCGACGTACCGTATGGGTCCTAAGGAGTTGGAGGAGTTAAGAAATCAGTTGGATGATCTGATTAAGAGGGGATACATTAGACCTAGTGTGTCACCGTGGGGAGCACCAGTTTTGTTTGTGAAGAAGAAAGATGGGAACTTGAGGTTGTGCATAGATTACAGGGAGCTGAACAGAGTGACAGTGAAGAACAAGTATCCTTTGCCAAGGATAGATGATTTGTTTGATCGGTTGAGTAGTGCGGATCTTTTTCTAAGATTGATTTGAGGCCTCCAAGTTACCATCGGTGAAGATAAGATCGAGAGGAGGACATACCAAAGACAGCTTTCACGTCGAGGTATGGTCATTATGAGTATGTGGTGATGTCGTTTGGGTTATCTAATGCACCAGCTGTGTTTATGGATTTGATGAACCGGGTCTTCAGTCAGTTCTTGGACAAGTTTGTGGTGGTTTTCATAGATGACATCTTAATCTTTTCTAAGACTAAGGAGGAGCACGAGGAGCATCGAGGATTACATTCTGACCTTGAGGGAGCATGAGTTGTATGCAAAGTTGTCCAAGTGTGAGTTCTGGTTAGAGGAAGTTGCTTTTCTGGGGCATGTGATTTCAAAGAAAGGGGTAGCTGTGGATCCTGCAAACATTGAAGCAGTTACCAAGTTGGAAGCACTAAAGAATGTAGCTGAGATCATGAGTTTCTTGGGTTTAGCGGGGTATTATCGATGGTTCGTGAAAGATTTCTCCAAGATAGCTAGACCTATGACAGCTTTGATGAGGAAAGAGAACAGGTTTCGTTGGGATGCCAGTTGTGAGACGGCGTTCCAAACATTAAAGGAGTGTTTGACCACAGCTCCAATCTTGGCATTGCCTGAAGGGAGTGAGAACTTTGAGGTATATACAGATGCCTCAAATAATGGGTTGGTTATGTGCTGATGCAGAATGGGAAAGTGATTGCCTATGCTTCTAGGAAATTGAAGCCTTATGAGGAGAACTACCCTACACATGATCTAGAGTTGGGTGCAGTTGTGTCTGCTCTTAAGATTTGGAGGCATTACCTATATGGGGCGACCTTTAAGGTATTTTCAGATCACAAGAGTCTCAAGTACATCTTTACTCAAAAGGAGTTAAATATGAGACAGAGGAGGTAGATGGAGTTGATTGACGATTATGACATGGACATTATCTACCATGAAGGGAAAGCCAATGTGGTTGCAGATGCTTTGAGCAGGAAGAGTGTGCATTCTTTGTGCACAGCTATATCTTTGATGAGATTGAGAGATGAGGTGGGGAAGTTCGGGATACATATGATCCAGAAAGGGGATGTTATGGGAGATTTGACAGTGTAGCCTGATCTTTATGATGATATTTGCAGTAAACAGGAGTTAGATCCCAAGAGTGTGGAGTGGAGAGCTGGAGTAGAGAAAGGGACAATGTCTAGATTCTCTATTCATACAGATGGTAGTCTGAGGTTCAATAGGAGTTGGTGTGTTCCTAATAATGAGGAGATAAAATGATGATCATGACAAAGGCTCATTGCACACCATACTCGGTACATCCAGGCGGTGACAAGCTATACAAGGATTTGAAAAAGAGTTTATGGTGGCCTAGGATGAAGAAAGAAACAGCTGAGTTTCTGGCTCGTTGTTTGACATGTCAGAGACTGAAAGGGGAGCAGCGTCGACCACAAGGCAAGATTCAGTCTCTTGAGGTACCTGAGTGGAAGTGGGAATCCATTTCTTTGGATTTTATCGTGTGTTTACCGAAGAGTCAACAGGGTAACAACATGATATGGGTTATAGTGGATCGACTGACCAAGTCAGCTCACTTTGTGCCAATGAAAGATACATAGACTAAAGCACAGTTAGCTATGGCTTATTGGAAGAATGTGGTGAGATTACATGGGGTGCCAAAAGATATAGTGTCTGACAGAGATTCGAGGTTTATCTCACGGTTTTGGAAGGAGTTGCAGAAGTCTTTGGGAACTACCTTGAAGATGAGTACAACATTTCATCCTCCGACAGATGGCCAGACGGAGAGGATCATCAAGACTCTAGAGGATATGTTGCGAGCTTGTGTTATGGATTTTGGTGGTAGCTGGGAGCAGAGGTTAGATTTGATTGAGTTTTCTTACAACATCAGCTATCACACCAGTATTAACATGGCGCCATTTGAGGCTTTATATGGGAGGAGATGTAGGAGTCCAATTTCTTGGGACGATGGTGCTGAGGCAGTGGTTTTGGGACCAGAGATGGTACATGAGATGGTGGAGCAGATTAAGCTGATCAGGCAGAGGATGAGAGCGGCCCAGGATCGACAAAAGAGTTATGCTAATCTACATCGACGGGATATAGAGTTTCAGGTTGGAGACAAGGTTCTTTTGAAAGTGTCTCCTATGCGTGGGGTCATGAGATTTGGTAAGAAAGGGAAGTTGAGCCAGAAGTTCATCAGACCGTATGAGATCTTAGACCGTGTTGGAGAGGTTGCTTATCGGTTGGCTTTACCGTCTGCTTTGGATAGGGTACATAATGTGTTTCATGTATCTCAGCTGCGAAAGTATGTTAGTGATCCGTCACATGTGTTAGAGGTAGAGAACATAGAGCTGGATGAGTCTTTGTCTTATCTTGAGGTGCCTAAACAGATTCTTGACCGGAAGGTTAGGAAAACCAGACAGGGTGAGATAGTGTTGCTTAAGGTTCTTTGGTCTAATCATGAGGTTGAGGAGGCTACGTGGGAGGCGGAAGAGGCTTTAAGGGAGCGTTACCCGTCTCTTTTTTATCAAGTATGTATGGTTACGGGGACGTAACCTTGTTTCTTTTAGGGGGGTAGGAGATGGTCACGAAGAGTTTTTACATGTTTTTATGTTGATTTTGATATAGTTAGTATTTGTTTGAGTCGGGTTGAGTTTGGTTGGTAAGTATGTTTTGGAGTTTTATGTTGAGTTTTGTTTTTGTTGTTTTGTCGGGAGAGTGTTAGTGTGTTTTTGTTTTGTTGTGGTTTGAACTTCGGGGACGAAGT
The DNA here is from genome assembly GCF_048544455.1 of Silene latifolia. Taxonomy (NCBI): domain Eukaryota; kingdom Viridiplantae; phylum Streptophyta; class Magnoliopsida; order Caryophyllales; family Caryophyllaceae; genus Silene; species Silene latifolia. The sequence continues at coordinate 104,922,152 of NC_133529.1, read as the reverse complement.
TTTCTTTAAGGAGGGAAGACTGTAATACTACGGTTTTATGAGCCTCTGGGTACTCTATCGAGTGGGGCTTACTCTGTCGAGTAAGTATGTTTGGTATACGAAACAGTAGTCTGCCTGTAGGGTACTCGATCGAGTAGCCTTGGCACTCGATCGAGTAAGTGGCACTCGATCGAGTACGAGACTTACTCGATCGAGTAAGTCGGGTTACGAGTGTTATTTGATGGGTTTTGTTAATAACACGGATTAATATATAACAAGTTTCGTCATCTTCTTTAAACACTTTTACAAAACCTAATTCACTGTTAAGAGAGATTTCAAGTTACGTTGCAATTTTTTCCGCATTATTAGCAAATCCCGGAGCTAGAGGTGTCGGTTTCCTTTGTTATTTATACCGTTGAGATCCTTGCGCCAAGGGTAAGTTCTACGTATCATTTTTATAACAATTGGTTAATGTTGGTTAAACCCTAAATTGGGGAATTGGGGGGTTTTATGGTTTGTATTGTTGTAGTAGTAATTGTATGAATGTATGTATAGAAGGAGAGTTCGTAGAAGAGAGGTTTTGAGACAGCTGCTAGATCGTCTGATTCTGTGATTGCATTCCAGGTAGGGTTTCCCTACTCAGTATTAATTACATGATGTGTTTGGTGGTTTCATTGTGATTATTGTTAAAGTATATTGTTGGTGGTTGTGACGGTTGTTGTTACATTGTTGGTTGTATTGTTGATTAATATCGTTGATTGTTGTTGTATCTATCTCTTGTGTTCGGGGTGCGTCCCTGGCTGAGTGGAGTCACTTGCGGGAGTGGCTTCACGCCCTTGATTCGCCTTCTGTGGAACCCGCCACAGAAGGGATGTGCACATTAATGAACATGGGTTTATCGCTCGATGGAGATGAGCGGGGCTTAGGTGGGAACGGCTGCGGTCCCCCACTGGCGGTGTGGAGTATCTGTTGCGATGGGTACTCTAGCAGGTCTACACACTTTAGTGTGTAGTCAGTTGTGTGGATATTGATTATGGAGAAGGGGTTTTGATGTGACGATCAAGCTGTTTTGTATTTGTTTTATTGTGATTTGTATTGTGTATTTAGTACCGACCCCGTTTAATTGTTTTAAAAACTGTGGTGATCCATTCGGGGATGGTGAGCAGTTATTGAGCAGGTTTGATATGATGCATATGGGCTATCTGGGATGAGTCATCACTTGCAGTTAGAAGAGTCTTCCGCTGTGTCAGACGATGTCCTTTAGTTATACAGTTTCGTTAGGAGACAGTCTTGGATTGGTTGTATTTCAGTTAACAGTTTTGGGTTTGAGCATGTAATCACCTAAACTATATTTACTTTTAAGTACGTTTCTTTATTGTCTTATGATTATCATTGCCTCGGGTAACCGAGATGGTGACGTTTCTATACCTGAGTGGTCCTGGTAAGGCACTTGGAGTATGGGGGTGTCACATATAAACCAAAAACAAAGTTTTTCATTTCATATCTTATAATCTAATACAAACTTGGCATGCGTTTCAGACCCATGGAAATAACATGTTGGTCATGCTTAGCCTGCGATAAAGGCTTAGTTAAAGGATCAGTGATGTTATCATCTGTCCCAACTATACAAATCGCTATTTCCATCTTTTCGATGAAATCTCTAATTACATGAAATTTTCTAAGTACGTGTCTAGACTTGTTACTAGACTTGGGCTCTTTAGCTTGAAAGATAACCCCACTATTATCACAGAAGATCGTGATAGGATCTTTGGCGGTAGGAACTATCCTTAGCCCTTCTAAAAATTGCCTAATTCACACGGCTTCCTTGGCGACTTCGGATGCTTTAGATGTACTCAGCCTCCATCGTAGAATCCGCAATGACCGACTCTTTGAAGCTCCTCTAGCTAACCGCCCCCACCATTAATCATGAAAACAAAGCCAGCCTGGGATTTCAAATCATCCCTATCAGTTTGAAAGTTTGAGTCAGTGTAACCCTTAAAACATAGCTCGGAGTCTCCTCCAAACACTAAGATAGAATCCAACTCTCACCTGGATTGGCTTAATATCTAATTGTCATCCTTAAAGCATACGATACATCGGGACGAGTGCATATCATGGCATACATGATTGATCCAATGGCGGAAGCATAAGGGATCAATTTCATGCATTCAACATCTTCAGGTTCTGTGGGTGACTGAGACTTGCTTAATGTAATCCCACTACCCATTGGAATAAAACCCCTCTTGGAGTTGTCCATGTTGAAACGTCGAAGAACCTTATCAATATAAGACTCTTGACTTAGTGCCAATATCCTCTTAGTTCTATCTCTATAGATCCGGATACCCAATATGCGTTGTGCCTCTCCTAAATCTTTCATTTGGAAATGATTCCCTAGCCACCCCTTTACAGAGGTAAGCATTGGTATATCATTGCCAATGAGTAGTATGTCGTCTACATACAAGATTAGAAATATGACCTTTCTCCCACTAAACTTCATGTATAAACATGGTTCTTCGACACTTCGAGTGAATCCATTCCCTTTTATTACATGATCAAAACGATGATTCCAAGTTCTTGATGCTTGTTTAAGACCATAGATGGATCTCTTAAGTTTGCATACCATGTTAGGATTTTTAGGATGTACAAAACCCTCAGGTTGTGTCATGTACACTTCCTCCTCTAAATACCCATTTATGAAGGCGGTTTTGACATCCATTTGCCATATTTCATAATCATGAAATGCGGCAATCGCTAACATAATCCGAATAGATCTAAGCATTGCTACGGGGCAAAGGTTTCGTCATAGTGTAAACCATGAACTTGGGTGAAACCTTTTACAACTAGCCTCGCTTTGTAGACATCGTCATGCCCTTCTATACCATTATTTACCTTAAAGATCCATTTGCATTAAAGAGGTCTCACACCTTTAGGCAAATCAACCAAGTCCCATACTTGGTTCTCATGCATAGAATTTATTTCGGATTGCATGGCCTCTTACCATAAAGTTGAATTTGGACTAGAAATTGCAGCTTTGTAGGTTGCGGGATCGTCACTTTCCAAAAGTAAGACGTCCAATTCGTCATCCATCTCGATGATGCCCACGTATCGATCGGGTTGGCGACTAACTCTACCTGACCTCCTAGGTTCGGAAAGAACAACAACTTGATTAGATGATGAAGGGACATCTTCTTGCATCTCTTCTCTAGTTTGTGGTTCTTGAACTTTGTTATGTTCAAATTTTCTCCCACTCTGTCTTCTAGAAATGTAATCCAATTCCAGAAAGACAGCCTCATAAGCCACAAACACTTTTTTCTCATGACGGTTGTAGAAGTAATATCCATGAGTGTTCTTTGGATAACCTACAAAGTAACACTTGTCAGATTTAGGTGCTAGCTTATCGGTAGACTTGTTCTTGACATAAGTATCACAACCCCAAATTTTCATATATGAAAAGTTTGGGACTTTTCCTTCCATATCTCATATGGAGTCTTATCCGCATGACTTTGGTTGGACATTGGTTTAATGATTTTATGGCCGTCTGAATTGCAAAACCCCAAAACGAATCTGGTAGATCCGTTTGACTCATCATAGATCGAACCATATCTAGTAGGGTTCGATTCCTCCTTTCGGCAACACCATTGAGTTGAGGTGTGCCAGGTGGAGTGAGTTGTGATACAATACCACAATCTTTTATGTGAGAATCGAATTCATTGCTAAGATATTCTCCACCACGATCGGATCGTAGTGCTTTAATCTTCTTGTTCAATTGGTTCTCTACTTCCTTTTGAAATTCTTTAAAATTCTCAAATGCTTCACTTTTATATTTGATTAAGTAAACATACCCATATCTACTTAAATCATCGGTAAAAGTGACGAAGTAGTCATAATTTCCCCTAGCGGTGATACTCATTGGACCACATATATCGGTATCTATTAGTCCAAATAAATCACTTGCTCGTGTCCCTTTACCACTAAAGGGAGCACGAATCATTTTCCCAAGGAGACAAGACTCGTATATTCTATATGATTGGAAATCAAATGGTCCAATAATTCCAGTCGACACTGGCCTTTTGATGCGTTTCTCATTTATGTGACCTAATCGACAATGCCAAATGTAAGATTCATTTGGGTCACTTGTTTTGAGTCTTTTGGATTGTATGTTACAGATATCTTTGCTAGAGTCAAAAGTTTCAAGAACATAAATGCCATTAATTGAAGTGCCTTGGCCTATGGCCAAGTCATTCCTAGAAATTTCACAACAATTATTCTTAATAGCAAAAGAAAATCCTTCCATGTCTAACATGGCAACGGAAACGATGTTCTTAGATAAAGAAGGTACAAAATAACAATTATGTAAATACAACTCAAAGCCATTAGCTAAAACAAGTACATAAGTCCCTCTTGAAGTGGCGGCTACCCTAGCTCCATTTCCTAGTCGGAGATCTACATCACCCTTGTTTAGCTTTTCCAAGTTTCTAAGCCTTTGTAAATGATTACAAAGGTGAGAACCACAACCGGTATCCAATACCCATGTTGAGTTAGAAGTATAATTTATATCAATAACAAAGATTTCGGAAGAAATATTACCAAGTGGAACGTCAAGTCCATCATTGATATCTCCCAAAAAGATGGGGAAATTCCTCACCCAATGGCCCATGCCATGATAATAAAGGCATACATTATTGGTAGTCCCACTAGCCAATAAATCCCTATGGTTTGAATTAGACCTCTTACTTCTTTTGCTAAAACTCCCAATAGTTTTATCATTTCTCCTTGCTTCTAAAGACAAGGATCCCATGGTGTTAGTGAGGTTGTCTTCACAAGACTTATCCACTATGGTTCTAGATATGATAGGAGGTGCGGAAGTAGTAATGAAGTTAAGACTACCATCGGAACCAATACCAAAATGAATTTCTCTAGTCGTATCAAGGTTGTTTAGAGAGCAAATTTCGTCGAACGATTTGTGACATGATTCAATAGTGATCGGTGTTAATGAGTTGGATGAATCCATTGCGGTAAAAGATAACTACAAAATGGATATGAAGGAAATATTTAACATTTATCGTTATAATACTTGTAAACATTAAGACAAGTATAACATTTATATAGTGACCTTTACCCAACTATAATAAATGATTCTGAGACCCAAAATTCATATTAACTTGGACGTGAGCCAACGGGCCCTCTACACCTTCACTAATATAACTTGGTGGGTTAACCCTCTTAACCGATTCTACAATTAGAACTCTCGGTCGATGAATTTATGTTAAGTTCATCTCTAGCCCGAACCTATTGCGGCTACGGTCGCAAAATACCTTCGTCGAGATCAACCAAACTTTCGAAGTGTAATAAATATTTATTACCCCACTTACCCAACGTCAATTGAAGTACCCCGAAAAATCGTTTTGTACACCTTATGAAATTGAGATTCATGGGCTCCTACTATTTGGTAAGGCTAAGTCTCAATCTTTTAAAAGTAAAGGTCTTGTCAATTTATTATCTATCAATTTTAAGTTAGCTAAAAGTCGAATTATCGATAATCATAATTGACACGGTCGAAGACTCTATATGATATGCATGTGTTATTATGGCGATTTGGCAATGCATGCAACATATTAAAAGAAATGCAAAGCAAGTAATAAATTCCTAGTATGACCTTCCTAAAAATAGAAAATCAAATAATCTAATACAAATTCGGAAACCAACTCCTTTGGTCCCTTGAATCTTCAAGTGGCATGCTTCCCAAGAGCACCGTCTTCGTTAGAACGCCTTTCCGAATGGAACCGTCTTGAAGGAACTTCGGAATTACAAATAATAATAAAATACATAGCTATTCCTATTATACATTTGTAATATGAAAAACTAGTAAATATAAAAGTGATACGAGATCACATTAAATTACAACCGAATCAATATCCCCTTACATTACGGGTAATATCGATTAAAACTAAGGCCATACTAAGATAAAATTACATAATTCAAAATTACATAAATAAAAAATATGACATTCAACAATGAAATATGCAGCATTATAATATATATCTAACATGCCAAGTTATGTGCCAAATCGCCCTATTTAACTTATATCGTACATATAACCCGGTTTTATAGAAATTCGCGATTTTTAACTTATTAAAATCGCAAAAAAAATACTAAAATCTAATTTTAGTCCAAGCTAATTATCCTAACTCTCTTAGGACTCAAAAATTAGTCATTACTCAATTTTTGACAATAATTCAACTTGATATAATATTTATGCTCATTTTGACCCTAAAATCATAACTTTAATGAAATAAATCTAAATTTAATTACAATAATTTCAAAATTTGAATTTTAAATTTTTGAACATTCTGGAATATATCCATGACACTCATAATGTCAAAAATCATGGTTAAAATTTTCAATTTATTTCGAAAAAATGTAGTTGCAATTTATCGGTTTTATCAAATAAAACATCTAAAGCATATAAAAATTAATCTAATCAATTTTTTCAAATTTAGATCTGATATATGGGATATAAATTCAACTTAAAATAATTTTATCATGCCATGTAATTTGTGTTAGCTAATTTTTCTAAAATAGTCACTATTTATGTCATTTTTACACTAAAAATTCATAAATCATGCAAAATGATTCAAGTTCATCATAAATATTACACAAAGTGAGTAAAAATGTGCATGTGACAAAATATTAAAATTTCATGGCCTGTTTCGAAGTTTAACTAATTTTAGCCATTTTACCTCCATTTATTCCATTTTTATCTCATAAAAATCATAAATCATGCAAAATATATCAAATTTATACGCAATTTTACATATAATAAGTAAAATATGCATGTGAGGTTATAAAAAATTTCCAAAGTCAGAAACTAAGTCTAACTATTTTTAGCATTTTAAATACCATTTTACCCATTAAAATGTAATAAAATTACTAAAAATCATTAAAATAAACAATAAAATACCATAAATAATCAAAATGACCTAAATACATTTTAGGACCAGAATATATAACATCCAATATGATTTCATGATATTATTTAATAAATCACAAATTTTTAGTTTTAATTAAGTTACTTATAACTCGAAAAAACTATAAATCGATTATGCATGCAACATCCTATGCTTTGATACCAATTGTTAGGTTCATATACCTATTATTAGACATTTCTAATGGTGATCTAATTAACTTTTTAACTTTGTCACTTAAGATCTAGTGCATGCATAACAAAAGAAGAGATAAAAAAACAATGTTTCTTACATTGTATTTGGTTCGAAATTTTGGGCACAAATAAGGACACCTTCCTTATATGTTCTTGAGCTTTAAATATAATGGATGATCCTCCAAAAATCTCAAGTGTAGAGATTCTCCTCTTGTTGCACCCAAAACAATTACCCTTAATAGTTAATACTAATATACTAATTAATTAGATTAATATATTAGTGATCCTTAATTATTCTAATAATTTTTATATTACTACACTAGTAATAATATGATGTAATATTATAAATTAGATGAACAATTTTTGTAAGATCTAAAACTATTTTAGAGAGAGTGAAGAGAAGCGTGTAAGAATGAACAAAAATGCATAAGAGAAAAATGAGAACATATTTTCTCACAATATAGAGGGGGTGCCGGTTTTTGGAGGGCCAAGAGAAGGCCAATGCAAGGCCTTTTCTTTTTCTTTTGTTCTTAACAAGAAACTAGATGTAAGGCTACTTACAAATAGGTTATGACTGTGTTTTATTTAACAATTAAATAAAACACCCACTAACCTACAATCCCTCCATTTTTTCGGTCCATTTTATTTTGTCAACTTTGTCAATTGTATCATTGTGTGATATGTGACATATATAATAAGTCACATGTCATTTTAATGCATACTTAACCTATTAAATATCATTATATATAAAAATAAATCACATACAATAAATCAACTAGAAATTCATAATTACATGTAAATAAAATGGGTCATGTAAATATAATCTACAACATTTTGCAATTATAATTTACCAATCATTCTTATTTCAATTGTTTCATAAACAATAATCAATTTTAGTAATAAAATCTTTTAATTACTAAAATGAATCTTATTTAATCAAATTACAATAAGATACTTATTCTTACTCACAAATTGTTCAATTTTAAGGAGTTAATTAACTTGTATCAATATACAATTAATTAACTTATCTATTAAGGGAATTGTTCTATAGGTGTTGTAATACTACGGATTTCTTAGACTAAGTACTCAACCGAGTAAAGCCTACTCGGCCGAGTAGTGTAGATAGTGTAGTCTGTTTGGCTATTGCTGAGGAATACTCGGCCGAGTATGAGGAATACTCGACCGAGTAGAGGATACTCGGCCGAGTATACGCTATACTCGACCGAGTATCCGGTCTGGCGTGTAATTATTCAGCGGTTTGATGCGGGAGTGTTTAGGGATTATTTATTTGACAAAGCAATTTCTAAACGTCATTTTACAACCCTAATCACTCTTACGATATCCTAATCACTCCCAAATCTTCCACTGTGTGTTTGATCATGGTAGCTTTTGCATTCAATCTTTCATTCCACCGTCGGTAAGTCCTTATCCCCATGTCATTGATGATTTATTCTAAGGGTTTGCTTTATGTATGAATTGGGAAAAAGGGGATTGTGCAATGTGTAATCGTGTTATGTGATTATTGTATAGGCGAAGACTTCGTAGAGGAGCCATTCTAGTTGCCTGATTCTTCGTATTGTTGTTTCTGCTAAGGTAGGGTTTCCCTACTCAGTTACTGTTAATTAATTTAAGATTGTGATTGTATTGTAATTGATGTTATCTGCTGATCATCGGAGTATGGGTATTGTGGTGACGGTGGTGATGTGGTTGTGTTGTGATGGTGGTAGTGTTGTGACAGCTGTGATGCTCTGGTGTTGTGATGAGTGTGTTGATTGTGGTGGAGTCACTTGCGGGAGTGGCTTCACACCCTAGTTCGCCCTCTGTGGAACCCGTCACGGGAAGGGATGTGCACATTAAGGGACAGGGATATCGCTCGTTGATGAGCGGGATTTAGGTGGGGATTGGCTGCGGTCCCCCACTGGCGGCGAGGATTACCTGTTACAATGGGTAATCTGGAAGGGCTACACACTTCGGTGTGTAGTCAGTTACTGTGTGAGATAGGATGGAGGATGATCAGCCGGTTATATTGTTTGTTTGTCTTATCTTGATTGAACGGTACTGACCCCGTTGTTGTTGTTTGTGGAATCTGCTGTGATCCATTCGGGGATGGTGAGCAGGCTTGACAGGTATTGCATTTGGTGAGCTTGGGCATTCATGGGGGAGTCGTCATCACCAGTTGTAGTATCACAATTACGAGTCTTAGTTATAATTTTGTAGTTGTCAGCAGTTGAATTCAATTTTGTTGGTTTTGGATTTGGATTTGGACTATTGATATTTTACAGTGCTTTTAATAAATGTGATTGGGACAGACGCTTTTGATATATACTAACCTCGGGCAACCGAGATGGTAACACTCTCTCATGGTAGGGTGGTCCTGGTAAGGCACCTTGGTATGAGGGGGTGTTACAAAGTGGTATCAGAGCCGAAGATTCCGGCACCTAAAACAAATGAACCTAATGAACTTAGGGAGTCTAAATAAAATGAACCCCGGGAGAGTTGTTTGGAGCTACCGCAAAGACTCGGGAGACGTCCCGGAGTCGCAATATGGCCCTCACTAACTCGAGCCGGTCACGGAGGGGAATGTGTTGAGAGTTGTTTCATATATGTGCATGTATGTGAAGGTTGATGGTTGGAACATGTGGTGGTAAGGGAATGTGTATATGAATTTGATAAAGGTATATTGAGAATTAAAACGAAGTGGAAGGAATCGAAATGTGAAATCTGGTGAAACGGTTTTAGCATGTAAATGATTGGCATGATTACATGTTTACTATGTGGCATTCGAATTTCTGTCGTTATATATTTGTTTGTTGGGATAGAAAGCATAATAGGAGATAATGTGTATTGTTTGTAGCTCGTTTTAGCATGACTCGGCCCGAAAGGGCGGTGTACTCAACCGAGTAGGGGTACTCGGCGAGTAACCGAGCACTCGACCGAGTGTTGTTTGGCAGTAAGTAGCAGTGCTACTGGATGTGTTTACTCGACCGAATGTGGGGAAGGGGGCGGAGAAGCCCGTGGATGTTACTCAGCTTAGCATCAATATCACCCGCTTCAACCCACCCACCTATGAGGGCGTTGGGGAACCTAAGTTGCTTGAGAAGTGGCACCGTGAGATGGAAAGTCTCATGGAGGTGGTCAAGTGTCCGTAGGATATGATCGTCAAACAGGTAGTATACTACCTGAGAGGTGAAGCCGCCGTGTGGTGGCAAAATGTCAAGGAGGATGCTAGAGCCTACTACCAAGTTGAGGGTCTGAGGGCTATCCCTTGGTCAGGTTTGAAGAGTGCTATGAGGGAGCAGTTTGTGCCGGAGCATATCCGTCACAAGATAAGATCAGAGTTTGATTCCTTCACCATGACCGATGATATGACAGTCACCGAGTACTATCACCGGTTCCTAGAGTTGTCTCGTTATGCGGAGGACATGCAGCTGGGGCAGAGCGGTTTGGCTCTTCGATTTGAGAGGGGTCTATGATCCAAGATCAAGAACCGTTTACCAGCTGGAGTCTTCACGAATCTTAAGGATGTATATCTGCGAGCGGGTCAAGCTGAGAGAATGGTAGATCTCTCAAAGGAAGTTACAGAAAGGTCTGCTGTTGAGAAAAGGAAGGCTGATAGTGGAAACAACAATCAGTCGGGTAACAAGAAGGGCAACTTCAACTATGCCAGGGCTTTTTCTAGTGGAGCTGGTTTCTCCGGGGGATCTCGTGGTTGGGGAAGAGGTGGTGGTCGGAGTATGAGTGACAACTCCACCCTCACTTGTTTCCACTGTGGTGGCGTAGGCCACAGGAGGCGAGAGTGCACGAGTGCCAAGACTGGAGCAGGCTCGGGAGCTTACCATGGGAACTTTTTTCAAGGGCCGAGCAGAGCTTTGCTAGCAATTGGCCGGGTGGATCACGGGGCAACCAGGGTGGACATAGCAACAACGGCGGTTATAACTGCAACAGTAGTGGATCTTATCAGCGCCCGAACAACAGTGTCACCCAGGATTCGTCAGCCAAGCCGAGTACTTCTAATGCTTCGGTCCAGGGAGGAGGGCAGAAAAGCAGTGGAAAGCTCTTCATGATGGATAAGCAGGAGGCTCAGAATGATGCATATGTAGTTACCGGTACCTTTCTTGTTCATAATGTACCGTCTTTTGTTTTGTTTGACTCGGGGGCAACACATTCTTTTGTGTCTAGGAGTCATGCCTTATCTATGGGCTTGGGGGAGTTTGAACTTGTAAAGGATTATGTGTTCCTACCTTCTGGGGAGTCTGTGTCATGTGTCAAGTTGTATAGGGGAGTGTCTATGATAGTTGGAGGGGTAGATTTACTGCTAGACCTGCTAGAGTTCCTTATGGATGGGTTTGAGGTGATTGTCGGGATGGATTGGCTGGGTAAGTATGATGCCAAGATAGATTATCGGCAAAAGAAAGTGTCTTTAAGGGGTCCAAAGGGTATAAAGGTGTCATATAGAGGGTTTGTTATTAGACCTAAGTGTAAGTTCATAGTTGTGATGACTTTAAAGTCATGTTTGAGGAAGAAGTGCCCCTTGATTCTTTGTTATATGAGAGACGGCCGAGTAGAGTCACGGCAGTTCTTTGAGATACCAGTAGTGGGAGAGTTTGATGATGTCTTTCCTGAGAAGATACCGGGGTTACCGTCAAAGAGGGATGTTGATTTGAGCGTGGAGCTCAAACCAGGAACTAGTCCTATATCCAAAGCACCATACCGTATGACACCTAAAGAATTAGCTGAGTTGAAGAAAAAGTTACATGAGTTGTTAGACAAGGGTTATATCCGGCCAAGTGTGTCACCTTGGGGAGCTCCAATTTTGTTTGTGAAAAAGAAAGATGGGAGCATGAGGTTATGCATCGACTACATGGAGCTTAACCGTGTTACAGTGAAGAACAAGTATCCTTTGCCTGGGATTGATGACTTGTTTGACCAGCTGAGTGGAGCAGGTGTGTTTTCTAAGTTCGATCTGAGGTCAGGTTATCACCAATTGAGGATAGCAGATGAGGATATTCCAAAGACAGCTTTTCGGTCTCGTTATGGTCATTATGAGTACGTGGTGATGCCTTATGGTTTGACCAATGCACCAGCAGCTTTCATGGATTTGATGAATCGGATTTTTACACCGTTCTTGGATAGGTTTGTGGTTGTTTTCATCGACGACATCTTAGTCTACTCCAAGACTAAGGAAGAACACGAGGAGCACCTGAGAATTATTTTGCAGACTCTGAGAGAGAACCAGCTTTATGCCAAGTTATCAAATTGTGAGTTCTAGTTAGAAGAAGTGGCTTTTCTGGGGCATGTCATATCTAATAAAGGAGTGTCCGTGGATCCTAGCAAGATTGAAGCTGTGACTAAGTGGGAGTCACCTAAGAGTGTCGCTGAGATTCGGAGTTTCTTGGGCCTTGCTGGCTATTACAGGAGGTTCGTGAAAGACTTTTCTACCATAGCACGGCCTATGATAGCCTTGATGAGAAAAGAGACCAGATTTGTTTGGGATGAAAGTTGTGAGACGGCGTTCCAGACGTTAAAGGAATGTTTGACCACAGATCCTATTCTAGCTTTGCCAGAGGGATGTAAGAACTTTGAGGTATATACCGATGCTTCAAAGAATGGTCTAGGTTGTGTTTTGATGCAGGCATGGAAAGTTATAGCTTATGCTTCGAGGCAAACAAGCCATATGAAGAGAATTACCCTACTCATGATTTGGAACTAGGTGCAATTGTTTTTGCTCTTAAGATTTAGAGGCACTACCTTTATGGGGCAACCTTTAAGGTGTTTTCAGATCATAAGAGTCTAAAGTATATTTACACTCAAAAGGAGCTTAATATGCGGCAGAGACGATGGATGGAGTTGATCGGCGATTACGATATGGAGATCATCTATCACGAGGGTAAGGCTAATGTTGTTGCAGATGCTCTGAGTAGGAAGAGCGTTCATTCGCTATGTACAGTTATGTCTTTGCTGAAGCTAAGGGATGAGATGTCCAAGATGGGGATCTTTATTGTAATACCCGCCCTTTTAGAGACCCTTTGACCAGCGTTGACTGACCTTGGGAGCGGGAATAGTCTTAGAAGTGCATGCCAAAGCTATCTTGGGTTACGTGTTAAGAGTGGTACTCGATAGAGTAGAGGCTACTCGATCGAGTAGCTCGGTTACTCAATCGAGTAGGGGGCCACTCGATCAAGTATGTTGGGTACTCGATCGAGTATCGAGTTTTCAGCGAGGGTTTTTAATCGCGTTTTGTTAAATCCGCATATCACTTTCGCCACTTTCCTCCTATCCTTTGGTCGCCTCTTTCCCTTCCCTTCACCATAAAACCTCCATGGAAGCCTTTTGAAGGTCCTTGTGCCTTAGGAGAGCATAGTTTGAGTCGGGTAGCGGTCTTTTGCTGGATTTCTCTTTATAGGTATGTCGTCATCATCATCCTTGTCTTTGTCTTTACGATTAGGGTTTGCTTGGTAGTAATAGATGTTGTATTGTGGTTATAGGCTTTGCTTGGTTGCTGGATATGTCGTATGTTGGCATGGATTGGTTGCGGTTGCTTAAAGGTAGGTTCGCCTACTCAGTTTCTGTAGATGGTCTAGTGTGTCGGTTGTTGTGGTTGTCTTGTGGTTGTTATGTGTTGTTGATTCATTCAAACGGTTGTTGCTGTTGTATTATGATTGTGATTGTTTGTCTCTGGTTCTCGAGATGCGTTCTCGGCTGAGTGGAGTCACTTGCGGGAGTGGCTTCACGCCCTAGTTTCGCCCTTCGTGGAACCCGCCACGGAAGGGGATGTGCACATTAATGGGACAGGGTTATCGCTCGGTATGATGAGCGGGGATTTGGTGGGTACGGCTGCGGTCCCCCACTGGCAGGGCTGGTCCAGTGGACAGTCGGTGACGGAGATTGATCGGTGTGGGTTGCTTGTGCGTGGCTGGTTGTGTTACATTGTATTGCTAGTTGTTGTTGGCCTTGTTGTGTTTTATCTCAGTACTGACCTTGTGTGGTTGTCTTCTTGTTTTATGTGTCTGCCGTGATCCCTTATGGTGAGCAGTCTGTCTTAGCAGGTGTTGATGTCGTTGATAGCTGGAGTCCGGGCAGGGATGAGTCTTCACGAGATTTGATAGTTATAGCAAGTAGTCTTTGAGTTGTATATTTTATATCATCAGTTGGTTAAAACACTTGTAATATATATAATAGTTCTTTTATCGACGTTTGATTATTACTGTCCTCGGGCAACCGAGATGGTAATGCCCTTATATGCTAAGGAAGGCCTAGTTAAGGCTCCTCTGGATATGGGGGTGTTACAAAGTGGTATCAGAGCGACGATTTTGGAACCTGTAACAAAAGAAAATAATGAACGTAGTGAGTCTAATAAAATGAACCTGGTGTATGTATAATGGGAGCCCCAGCTGATGCTAGGTTTTGGGTGAGTAGGCGCCTTCATTTCAAAATCTTGGCCCCATGATACTTAAGCCAGTCACATGGTACGAGAATGTGGAGTCCGTGTGTATATGTGTGATGTGTATGCTAATTGTGTCGGAGCTACTTGTAGTTGAGTCTTTGTTAGAGTTAATAAGGATGTGATAGCTGTATCTGGGTTGTGCATGGTAATCATTGGTAGAATTAGTGAGTAAAGGTGGTGTTAATGCGTGGAAATGTGAAAGTGAATGCTATAATAGAAGAATGAATATGTTGGTGTTTGCTATAAGTTGATGATAATGGTAGTCATATACGAGTTTGTAAACTCTACCGTAATTAGAATGATGATAGTGACGTAATTGTTGAGTTATAATATGAAACATAGCATATAGTAATGCGTATATGCCTTGTTTATTGGTTGAAATTTTTCCGCTGCATGACAATCGATTTGTGTAAGATGATTTGCTTATGATTGAATTTGAAACATGATAGATTAATTTGTTATGAAGGTATGCATTTATATAATATATTAAAGGATGGATTAATGTTAATTATATGCTTCAAGTTGAAGTGAACACGAGTTTCGTAGGAATGTGTAAAGTAATTTTAAGTGTAATATGATGACGTGATTATGTTTATGAATGATTCGGTAGAAGGTAAACCGAGTTGGGTAAGTTGTGTAGCGTAAGGTGGAATAAACCTTATTTGTTTGACGATATGGTATGCTTTAGTAATAATAGTAATGCGGGAATGAGCTTGATAATTAGTGCCGAATTCCGAACTTAGTTTGGAATCGACACGCGATGTTGTTTTTGCAGGAATCTTCGATTTACTTCGTACTTCTGACCGAGTACTTAACCATACTTGACCGAGTGCGAGTGTTTACTAGACCGAGTAGACCTCACTCGATCTAGTTAGGAAGCTATGACGTCGGGATGTGGAAAAATTTATGCAGATACTCGACGAAATAGCGCCTACTCGATCGAGTAGGGAGTTACTCGATCGAGTACCCTAGACACTCGATCGAGTATGTTACTGTACAGTGAATCTTACGGGTTTCTTAAAATCCCTATTCTTTCTATTCTTCTCATTCTTCTTCTATATTTCGAAACCTAAGCCTAATTCCTCTCAAAAGCTTTCCTAATCTTGTGTTGGTGGTGATTCTTGGGGTTGATTTCTTTGTTTGATTTCGTTTCTTTACTTTGCTACTTAATCAAGGTATGCTTTTCTTCCTAATTTACATGATTTATTGATTTGAATGTGTTAGAATAGTGATACAATCTGAAATTTTCGATTCATATGGATATATTATTGCTTTTAATTTTTGTAATATGATTCACATGCTTCCCTTGTATGAATGTTGGTGATTAATTGCTGTAAAATAGATTAGAAATTGCCAATATTGAAGCCGAAATTTCTAGGGTTACAAAATTGAAATTGATTTTTGATTGTTTTACATTGATTAGATGATGGAATTGAGTATTATACATTGTTTATATCATGTTGAAGGATGCATTTTGATGATTTTCACCTTAGAAAGTTGCCTCAAAACTCCGTCTTAAAAGTACCTCAAATGGAAATTTGTGATTTATATTTGGAATTTGGTGTTCCATATGATTGTTTAAATAAAGGTTGAACTTCAATATGATAGTAGTGATGATAATTGATGAAAAATATGCCAAAATTGTTACAGCTGTAGAGACCGTCTGACAGGTTTAATTGAGTTGTTTGTTTCTAATATTGAAGGTGATGATGATATGTTCTAAATTACTTCTCCATGAACTTGTACAATTGCCTCACATGTTATTGGGAGTGTTCTGGAGTAGCCTTAGAATCATGCTAGGTTGTTGGAATTTGTTGAGCATGTGTATTCACCATGATAAATTTTTCACAACTATGGTTTATGAGTAGCTATAAACTGAGTTTATATGTCAAAATTGAGGAAACTATTGGTGAATGTGTGTACCTAGCTGAGTATTCAAAGTTTAATGGCATGAATTATGTGCTTCATATGTCGAACTTGTTGATGAATTGGTGTACTTGGGTGAGTATGTAAAATCCAAATTGCGTGAAGTATATGCTTTACATGTTTATGCAAGTTGTTTAAGTCATATGCTGAAACAGATGCCGAGACCGAACGTAGGAACCCGTCAAAGTAAACGGGGGAGGGTTACACAACCTGAGGTTGGGGAAGGGAGTGGACCCGTGGTACCCGCAGTTCCGGAGTACCCTTCTGTTGTGTTTGTAGATTTCAAACAGCGAGAGCGTTTTGTATTTTTGCAAAAACGCAAAATGAGACCGACGAGGTGTATAGATACTACTTTATTGGAGGATTTGGAGATAGAGACGGATGTCCGTCACATATTCAAGACTCTGGGCTTTTTGGGTTTGTATAGGCTGAGGAAACATACTTACCCTTTTCTTACCTTGGAGTTTATGAGCTCCTTTAGTTATGACCCAGCTTCCCAAACCGTTGAGTTTAGGTTGATGAACACCAGTTTCCTGTTGACTATGGATCTGTTTGCGTCTCACCTTGGGTTGGCCAAGCCTCCCAAGGATTCTATCACTGATATCCCTGCTGAGTGCGGTGTCTACTGCCTAATGCCTTGTCTGAATGGAAAGCCAGATCCCACCTCAAGTAACATGTTGATTAATGACGTTTAGCATGTTACCTTGAGGGTCTTTCTCCGTTCTCTTTCGAACCTCCTTTATGATAGATCGGATATCAGTAAACTGAACAATCATGAGGTGTTGCTTCTGATGTCGTACCTCAACCCGGAGCGGGCCAGGAAAGTGGTCTTTAATGCTCCTTCCATGGTCTGTGCTGCCCTTGCCTTGATGGCTACTGCCTCGTCCCGGTACTTGAGTTGTGGCGCTATCGCCACTCGGTTAGCTGAAAAGCTAACCTCTTTTGAGGCTTCTTCGAAGTATGTGCCTCTAGCTACCCCAGTGCCTACTATGGACCGTGACTACTATCTTGACCTGAAATGGTTGAGAACTTTGGCTGACGGTAGCCTAGCTTGGAGGGTGTGGGGCATGAGTTAGATGAAGATTCCAGCTCCTGAGCACCTCCCACCGACGGAGCCTTTAGAGCCGGCGGTAGTGACTGTGGATCTGATGATGAGGAGGAGGATGAGGATGTTGATAGACCCCGCCAGCTGCAGACCTACCTCATCGACGACACGATTCTCGAGGTGATGCCAGAGCCGAAGAAGGGCGAGAATGCGGCGATTGTGGTGGTGGAGAGACCTAGGTTGGGGAGAGGACCCCGTCGAGTGAGGGAGAGGACCTCGGAGACTAGGCCACGGCCGGTAGCACCACAGTAGCAGCAGCATCCTTTTCCGTGCTACCCTTACCTCGACACCCCGGAGACGCGATCTAGCTACTTGGCGGAGAGAGTGTCATCTAATTTGACACTCAGGAACATGCACGAGATGGCGTACACTCAGGGGATAGGGACCGAGGGACCGCATCCGGTTTGGTGGAGTGGAGTGGGGGACTATAGTGGGGTTTTCCACTCCTACGGGGTGGATCAGTCGACGTGGGGGACACCTCAGTCCTTTGCCTACGGTGGCTTGACCCCATGGTACGTGAGTCCGAGAGCCGGAGCAGGAGTGGATGCGGGTATTGGGTCATCGGGAGCGGGTACTTCTGGCGGTGGTGTTGGTGATGAGGTGATGGTTGAGCAGCAGCAGTAGCAGCAGGAGGAGGAGTGATGCTCCTTGTTTTATCTCTGTTTATGGTCTTTGATTTTAGATGTTGGTAGTTGTTTTCGTTGAAACTTGGTTTATGGACTTGTATTGTTGGCCATAAGGCCGGATTTGATATTTGACCTTGTTGCAAGATGTTGGGAGTCGGGGAGTCATCCCGACTCGAGTTATATGACGGCTATGTATACATATCTTGGTTTATGACAGGTTTTATAAGGCATTTTGGCCTGTAGGTACTCGACAGAGTACCCCGTACTCTATCGAGTAGCTGCAGGAAAGAAGGAAATAAAGCTTTTTGATCTTTGGGCTACTCGATCGAGTAGCCAAGACACTCGATCGAGTAGCATGGCACTCGATCGAGTACCACTACATATTCAATCGAGTAACACTGTTACAGGAGGTTTTCGAAAATTAAAAAGGTGCAATTGTTTTATAATTGCAAGTTTGATGTTTAATGGGGTTATTAGTGCATAGTAACACCTTTGAACCGTTAATTACATATGTTGGAAGCCGCGCTTCGATTTTATATGCATATTTGTAACAAGTAGTGAAGTGGTGACGATTTCTTGTTGTTTTAATATTACATATGCCATATTACTATCTATCCATTGAAGTTACATCTTTTCATACATTTGGGCATACGATATTAACATGCTTTATCGACGGCGGCTAGTTATTCCGGTGGTTTGTGTATGATTTCTAATTTAACGAGTATATATTTAGTGAGTAATGTCCATAATAAATAATATGGTTCTAATTTATGTTATGATGCAAGTAATAGGTAATATGTGTTGTAATTTTGGTGGTGAATTTCGGGGACGAAGTTCCTTTTAGAGGGGAAGAGTAATGTCGCAAAATAAAAAGGCTGATTTTGAAATTATGTTGTTGTTCGTTTATAATGTTTTGTTGTTTAATTACAAAATTTTCTAGTACTTTGATCACATTGCTTATATGAAGTGTAAATGGCTACTTTAGTTCATTGAAGTGAATGTGATAGTATGTTTTAAAGGACGGTCATAAAGAGATAGTTGTGGTGCAATGTGTCGTAATAGAATCGCGTTGTTGAGTAACATGGTGGTATTAGTTGTGCAGCATGAAGTTGATATGAGATATGTTTCGGGTTGATAGTTGTTATCATATGAGGGGTGATGGTTGTTTGTGATGGTTCGTATTGCGAGGTTGATGTTTTATATATGATAGTTTGTAAGAGTTGATGTATACATATAGAGTGACAGTTGATGATAACAATGTTTGCATGATAGTTGTAAGAGTCGATTTGAATAGAGCATTAGACGGTGACGATGATGACATGGGGGATGGTATTTCCGGGGAGTAATGACTTGAGTAAGAAGAATAGTGATGTCGTGTCTTCCCGTGTCTTGTGCGTTGAGTTAGGTGAGTTGAACTTTGGGGACGAAGTTCTTTTTAAGGGGGGAAGACTGTAATACCCGCCCTTTTAGAGACCCTTTGACCAGCGCTGACTGACCTTGGGAGCGGGAATAGTCTTAGAAGTGCCTGCCAAAGCTATCTTGGGTTACGTGTTAAGAGTGGTATTCGATAGAGTAGAGGCTACTCGATCGAGTAGCTAGGTTACTCGATCGAGTAGGGAGCCACTCGATCGAGTATGTTGGGTACTCGATAGAGTATCGAGTTTTCAGCGAGGGTTTTTAATCGCGTTTTGTTAAATCCAAATATCACTTCCGCCACTTTCCTCCTATCCTTTGGTCGCCTCTTTCCCTTCCCTTCACCATAAAACTTCCATGGAAGCCTTTTGAAGGTCCTTGTGCCTTAGGAGAGCATAGTTTGAGTCGGGTAGCGGTCTTTTGCTGGATTTCTCTTTATAGGTATGTCGTCATCATCATCCTTGTCTTTGTCTTTACGATTAGGGTTTGTTTGGTAGTAATAGATGTTGTATTGTGGTTATAGGCTTTGCTTGGTTGCTGGATATGTCGTATGTTGGCATGGATTGGTTGCGGTTGCTTAAAGGTAGGTTCGCCTACTCAGTTTCTGTAGATGGTCTAGTGTGTCGGTTGTTGTGGTTGTCTTGTGATTTTTATGTGTTGTTGATTCATTCAAACGGTTGTTGCTGTTGTATTATGATTGTGATTGTTTGTCTCTGGTTCTCGAGATGCGTTCTCGGCTGAGTGGAGTCACTTGCGGGAGTGGCTTCACGCCCTAGTTTTGCCCTTCGTGGAACCCGCCACGGAAGGGGATGTGCACATTAATGGGACAGGGTTATCGCTCAGTATGATGAGCGGGGATTTGGTGGGTACGGCTGCGGTCCCCCACTGGCAGGGCTGGTCCAGTGGACAATCGGTGACGGAGATTGATCGGTGTGGGTTGCTTGTGCGTGGATGGTTGTGTTACATTGTATTGCTAGTTGTTGTTGGCCTTGTTGTGTTTTATCTCAGTACTGACCTTGTGTGGTTGTCTTCTTGTTTTATGTGTCTGCCGTGATCCCTTATGGTGAGCAGTCTGTCTTAGCAGGTGTTGATGTCGTTGATAGCTGGAGTCCGGGCAGGGATGAGTCTTCACGAGATTTGATAGTTATAGCAAGTAGTCTTTGAGTTGTATCTTTTATATCATCAGTTGGTTTAAAACACTTGTAATATACATAATAGTTCTTTTATCGACGTTTGATTATTACTGTCCTCGGGCAACCGAGATGGTAATGCCCTTATATGTTAAGGAAGGCCTAGTTAAGGCTCCTCTGGATATGGGGGTGTTACATTTATGATAATGAAAGGGGACACCATCGGGGATTTGACGATCAAGCCGGACTTGTATGAGAACATCAAGAGTAAGCAAGAGCTTGATCCTAAGATCCAAGAGTGGAAGTCAAGAGTTGAGAGCGGCACAGTTTACAGGTTTTCTATCCACGCAGATGGGAGTGTTCATTTTGATGGGAGATGGAGTGTTCCTGAGGATGCAGAGTTGAGGAGAGTGATCCTGACGGAGGCTCATTGCATTCCTTATTCGGTTCACCCAGGCGGTGATAAGCTTTATAAAGACCTTAAGAAGACTTTCTGGTGGCCAAACACGAAGAGGGATGTAGGTGAGTTCGTGGCTAGGTGTTTGACCACGAGGGTCAAGGGTGAGCAGCTGGAGAACACAAGGTAAAATTCAATCCCTGGAAGTACCTGAGTGGAAGTGGGAGTCGATATCTATGGACTTCGTGGTTGGGTTACCTAAGTCGCGGCAAGGTAATAACATGATCTGAGTAATTGTTGATCAGTTGACAAAGTCAGCTCACTTTGTTCCTATGAAAGATACCTGGTCTAAGATGCAGCTGGCTTTGAGTTATAGAAGACATGTGGTTCGATTACATGGTATACCCAAGGATATTGTGTCTGATCGTGATGCGAGGTTCATATCCAAGTTTTGGCAAGAATTGCAAGAGTTAATGGGTTCTACCTTGAAGATGAGCACAGCTTTTCATCCGGCAACTGATGGTCAGACGGAGAGGACCATCAAGACCTTAGAGGACATGTTGAGGGCATGTGTCATAGAGTTTGGGGGCAGCTAGGAGGACAGGCTTGACCTGATCGAGTTTTCATACAACAACAGTTATCATACGAGTATCGGGATGGCACCTTTTGAGGCTTTGTACGGTCGAAAGTGCCGAAGTCCAGTTTTTTGGGATGACGATTCGAGGCGGTGGTTTTAGGACCATGGCTGGTACAGGATATGGTTAAGCAAGTCCAAGTGATTCGGCAGAAGATGAGAGCATCCCAAGATCGTCAGAAGAGTTATGCCGATTTGCACCACAGAGACATAGAGTTTGCTGTAGGTGACAAGGTCCTTTTGAAAGTGTCACCTCTGCGAGGTGTGATGAGGTTAGGAAAGAAGGGCAAGCTGAGTCAGAAGTTTATAGGTCCTTATGAGATTTTTGACCGCGTAAGCGAGGTAGCCTACAGATTAGCTTTGCCACCGGCTTTGGATAGAGTCCACAATGTCTTTCATGTTTCACAGCTTCGGAAGTATGTGAGTGACCCGTCACATATACTTGAGGTAGAGAATATCGAGCTTGATGAGTCCTTGTCCTATGTTGAGGTTCCTAAGGAGATTCTAGATCGCAAGGTACGCAAGACAAGGAATGGTGAAACTGTTTTACTCAAGGTACTTTGGTCTAATCACAATGTGGAAGAGGCCACATGGGAACCCAAGGAGGCTATGAGAGAGCGTTTTCCTAACCTTTTTTATCAGGTACGGTTGGTTACGGGGACGTAACCATTGTCTTTTTAGGGGGGTAGGAGATGGTCGCATGTGTGTTTTGTCCTAGTTGAGTCGGATTAGTTGGGTCTTGTAGCTGTTTTGGGGTGAGTCCTTTTGTGTTGGTATGTGTGTCGGGAAGTTGTTTTGTTGTGCTTGTTGTGGGATAGAGTGTGAACTTCGGGGACGAAGTTCTTTTTTAAGGGGGTAAGACTGTAATACTACGGATTTCTTAGGCTAAGTACTCGACCGAGTAGAGCCTACTCGGCCGAGTAGTGTAGATAGTGTAGTCTGTTTGGCTACTGCCGAGGAATACTCGGGCGAGTATGAGGAATACTCGACCGAGTAGAGGATACTCGGCCGAGTATACGCTATACTCAACTGAGTATCCGGTCTGGCGTGTAATTATTCAGCGGTTTGATGCGGGAGTGTTTAGGGATTATTTATTTGACAAAGTAGTTTCTAAACGTCATTTTACAACCCTAATCACTCTTACGATATCCTAATCACTCCCAAATCTTCCACTGTGTGTGTGATCTTCGTAGCTTTTCAATTCAATCTTTCATTCCACCGTCGGTAAGTCCTTATCCTCATGTCATTGATGATTTATTCTAAGGGTTTGCTTTATGTATGAATTGAGAAAAAGGGGATTATGCAATGTGTAATCGTGTTATGTGATTATTGTATAGGCGAAGACTTCGTAGAGGAGCCATTCTAGTTGCCTAATTCTTCGTATTCCTGTTGTTGCTAAGATAGGGTTTCCCTACTCACTTACTGTTAATTGATTTAAGTTGTGATTGTATTGTAATTGCTGTTATCTGCTGATCATCGGAGTATGGGTGTTGTGGTGACGGTGGTGATGTGGTTGTGTTGTGATGGTGGTAGTGTTGTGACAGCTGTGATGCTGTGGTGTTGTGATGAGTGTGTTGATTGTGGTGGAGTCACTTGCGGGAGTGGCTTCACACCCTAGTTCGCCCTCCGTGAAACCCGTCAGAGAGGGGATGTGCACATTAAGGATTGCGGATATCGCTCATTGATGAGCGGAATTTAGGTGGGGATTGGCTGCGGTCCCCCACTGGCGGCGAGGATTACCTGTTGCGATGGGTAATCTGGCAGGGCTACACACTTCGGTGTGTAGTCAGTTACTGTGTGAGATGGGGTGGAGGATGATCAGCCGGTTACGTTGTTTGTTTGTCTTATCTTGATGGAACGGTACTGACCCCGTTGTTGTTGTTTGTGGAATCTGCTATGATCCATTCGGGGATGGTGAGCGGGCTTGACAGGTATTGAATTTAGTGAGCTTGGGCGGTCATGGGGGAGTCGTCATCACCAGTTGTAGTATCACAATTACGAGTCTTAGTTATGATTTTGTAGTTGTCAACAGTTGAATTCACTTTTGTTGCTTTTGGATTTGGATTTGGACTATTGTAATCATTTATATTTTACAGTACTTTTAATAAATGTGATTGGGACAGGAGCTTTTGATATATACTAACCTCGGGAAACCGAGATGGTAACACTCTCTCATGGTAGGGTGGTCCTGGTAAGGCACCGTGGTATGAGGGGGTGTTACTGTTGGAGTTAGTGTCCTCCACAATAGTGCGTTTACATAATAAATCTCATTAATGGAATATCATCAGATATTTAATTATTTGATCCTCGTTAGTTGATTAACGTAAATCGATAACGGTTGGCTGACTAGAGTTTGACGTTATTGTCGTGAGACGGCGGTGATCAACTGACCCCTTTCGGTCACACCTAAAGGAACGAACCCCAATTGACAACTAATTAATTGTATGAGATACAATTTATTTAGTCCCTTGATTTATAGGCTAAAAGGTTAGTCGATTATTTTAGAGAGATTTTGAGTTGCGAACTCGAGGCACGGCAGTTATTATTTAATTATGTGATAATTGAATAATAAATTTTGGGAGACGGGTTTTAGTTAATTAATTGTTAATTCACTAAAATTGTACTACTTGATTAATGTGATTAATATTTGTACGTAAATAATATGTGTAGTGGTACACATATATTTACGAAGTGATTTGGACAAATTAATTATGGAAGTATTTAAACATGAAACGATGTTTAAAATAAAATAACACGTATTTGTGCGACAAATATAAGAACCAATATGGATCCGTAAATATTTGTGCGACAAATATAAGAACCAATATGGACCCGTAAATGGGCAAGTGGACCGTGTAAAATAGAGTAGTGGATGATTAGGAACATAATCTTATTATAGATTTTGCATGTGATGTAAGATTAAATAATATAAGACAATTTGTCCACTCCTACACTCTACCCCTCCCACCGGTTTTCCCCCATATACACTCCAAAATGTTTGCTCATTTTTTCACACAACAACACTTGAACATTTTGCATGTGTATCTTCTTCTCTCTGAAAATAATAAGGCATCCTCTTACTAAGATTGTTAGTATACAAAATTAATATTTACTAAGAGAGTTAGAAATATTAAAATATTATCAAGGGTACAATTTTAACAAGTTTCTAGTTAAATACTTGTTAGATTTTTGGGTTGAGTTCTTGGGTGCAACTTGAAGGAGACATTCTTTTTTAAGGTTTTTCAAGGAGGATCATCCATATCTTTTTAGCTCAAGAACAAACTAGTAAGGTGATCTAGTTTGTGCCCATTTTACCATAAAATCAATGTAAGGAAATTGTTTTTCCTTAAACTTTCATTTTTATGCTTTTATATTTGCATGCATGTTACATAGATCGCCTAAATGATAAATTATGAGATAATTTAATTTTTATTAGAGAGTCTAATATGGATCTATGATCTTTCAGTTACAGGTGTGACCTTAAGGGATCAACTGATCACCATCGCCAAACGACAGTAATGTCAAACTCGAGTTAACCAATCATTACCGATTAATGTTGATCAGTTGACTATATAATTGAATAATCCCTTACGTATTCTTATCACGAGATTTAAACATGTGATCGCACTATCACCTTCTGCGACTCAATCCACGCAACCTCCACCCTTCTTATATCTCCTAAAGAAGTACTGGTTCACTCTTGCCTCGTCCCAAGGCAATAGCAAAGTGACCGATCAATATCCTCCTATCAATCACACTTATCACCACTTATAACACTCTCTTATCACTCCATACAAATGCAAGTCATGGTAACTAAGTTGGACAACACCACAACATTCACAACTTAGAAACCCAAGAAGAAACCACCAAATTTGGATACATTTTTGTGACTCAAAAAGAAATTAAATTCTAGAATTAGCCTCCTTCTAAGACCCTCCTTATTGCTCCCTTCTTATCCCCCCATCTTTTTGGTGTTTCATTTTTCAATTTTTTCGATTTTTTTTGTTGAAAATTCCTCATTTTGCCTAAGGTGCCCTTTCGGGTTTTTACCTTAACTTTTTCCTTACCTCTCATTGGTGGCTCGCACTCTATTCTTCATTTTGCCCGGAATTCCCTTTTTGGTTTTTATCCCGTCCTCGGACATCTTTTCCAATCTTGCCTAGGTGCCCACCCTTGTGGGTTTTCACCTAGCCGGAATTTTCAATTTTTTTTCTTTTTTTTTTAAATTAATAATGCATCAAAACATGAAATAAAGCTTACATATGTTACAACCAATCTCCTGCCCCACACTTAGTTTCCGCATTGTCCTCAATGTGGAGGAGAGTACTACAAATACAAATGGAAATAAAGAAATATACAAGGAGTAGGGGTTGCCTCCCGTAAAGCGCTTTTGGTTTTCGTCGTTTGCTCGACGAATTTTCAAGATCATTCTTCTTCAAGAGTCAATAGTGGAACAACTTAGCGCCTTTAGTAACTTGTCATACACACTAGCCCACAAACAAGAGGCATGATCATAACATTAATCACCCACATAGCAAGTACAAGCAAGGACCGAGTGTGCACAAGACACATATTTCAACTTTTCATGCCTAAGGAACGGTTTCTTGTCACGATAAGATTGTTTGAATGATGGGATGAAGTTAGTGAAAACCAAGTAAGAATGAGGCGACTCGTGAGCTTCTTTGGGGAGTAAGTTGGATGGCACTTCAAAGCAAATTTGAGGTGGTTCCTCCTTGTGGGGGTACAACTCTACTAACTCATTTTCCATTCCCTCTTTAGCATCCTCCTTAACCTTCACACTTGTAAGCTTTATAGTCTTTGAAGGATCACAAACATCTTCAAGAGCTACCACCTTCTCTTTTTCTATCACAACCACCTCAAAAATCATTGGTCCTTGCTCATTCTTCTCAAACACCTCACTCCTTGATTTCTCAAGGGTCAATTCCGGGCAAGAGTTACTACAAACCAAGGAGTTGTTACCAAGATGTGAGGCATCAACACCGGTACAAGGAATGTGAATAAGGATCTTAATAGATGGTAAGACCAAAAAAGGTTTCAAGTCACACATATCATCTTCATCATCAAAGAACTCATCAAAATAGGAGTTGTCAAAGGTACGTACAACCACTTCCTCGACCTTACTTCCCCCATGTTCATCTTTTTCAACAGTTTGACCCAATAAACCCTCATCAAGTTTACTAAGGATCGAGGGTTCGTCCTCACCCATATGACTATTACTTGAGGAACCATCATCACAAGGGCACAAGGTGTCAGTGGATGCCATAACGGGGGAGTGGCATGGAAGTATAGTGAAAACATAAGCATCCTTCTCATCATCCCAAAAACAATAATTATAAACACACTCTTTGCTCATTTCATGAACATGGGGAGGAGGGTCTTCCACCTCACAATCATTCTCTTTATCAAAGGAACCATAATCAAAACACTCATTGTCTAAGTGTGAAGAACCTCTTCATCGATTTTATTTTCATCAATATCACCACGGATTTGGTTCATTTGGTTATTGAAGATGTCCATTTCCAACGTGTTGGGCTCTATTTGCCTATCAAAATTTTGATTCATTTCCTTTTGACCATTGATAAGAACTTGAAGCAATTCTTGGATTTGTATTGAAGAGTTTTGCAACTGCCATTCTCTAGTGTACGTCATGGGCAATATATTGAAAAAGTTCCCATTGATCCTCATAATTCCCTTCACGGAATTTTCCATTACTCAAGCAATGCACATGAAACTTACACTCCTCATTTAAACCATAATAGACAAAATGGACAATCTCCCATAATTCATAAGAATAATTGCATTACAAGACATATTGCTCAACTCTATCAAAGTAATTGCAAAACAATTCCCCTTCATCTTGTGGAAAGTAGATATGACTTATGAGCCATTTAATCAAACAAGTAAATAACTCATGGCAAAAAAAATGAGTCCTAATATTTACAAAGACTAACTACACTAATTAAAGACCAATAGTTCAAAAACAAGCTTTAGCTATGTTGCCTTCATTCCCCGGCAACGGCGCCAAAATTTGATAGTGAAAAATACTAGGTTTGTCGTAAATACTAGAATTAAACTATCAAATTAACAATTTATAAGCCAAACTAACTCTAGACTACTCTAATTGATAAAGTAATATAGTGCAAGTAAGGATCGAATCTAGGAGAACGACTTTTAAGCTAAAGACTTGAATTGTAAACTATTAACCACTAGTTAAGACTCTACTTACTAAGATAATAATGACGATTTAAACTCAACAATTGGAATTAATCACAAATAATGGGTATTAACAATGTTCAACTTGTAGAAAACATAAAAGGAGAAAGCATGGGTTTGGAAACAAACATGAAAAAGAGTAAAAGTGGAGATTTTTCTATTGAGACAATTCAACAAACAAGTAGTAGGCAAGAATTCAATAAGAGAGAGACTTGATATAACTTGGTGCAACAACTACTTCCTAAGCATAAAGATCCTCTCTTTTCTTCCTTCAACAATTATATTACCCAACAACTTTCATAAGATGGTGATTACTTACTCCTAAGCTAGAGTAGTTAATCCTACCTATATGGTCACCCAATTGAAAAGCCACAAGAGAGTTTACACACAAGAGCATTAAGATCAATTCCAAACAAAAGAAGTCAAGATTAATCCTTTAGAAGGCTTAATCCAACCAACCAAGAACTAACATGCAAATTCCACTCACAAAGATACAAACTTTAACCCAATTCATAAATATGCAAGCTTTCTACAAATATTGCAATAGTAGGATAAATAACAAGCAAGGTTAATTACTCCTAACACAATAACATCCAACATAAAAATGAAATTCAAGCAAAATGCAATAATTATTAAAGAAAAATTAAGAGGTTCTTACAAAGGTTAAGGAAAGTACTGTCTACCAAATTACACCAAGATAAAAAAGCCTAGCCTTCCATAATCTTAGATGAATCTAAGAATTGTGGAAAGATTAGCATAAATATCAAATAAAGCTTACAACTTGAGAGATATCCATTTGAAGTTGAACCTTGTGAAACCGAGTTTTTAATTCTTCATTTTGGCTCTTGTTTGTGCATGTCAAGGTTTCAATTCTTCCTTTTACTTGCTTCTCTTGACTTTGAACTTATTCCCTTGGCTTACCTTTGGCTCTCCTTCTTCACCTTGGTTGACCATGGCTCGGGTTTGACCCCTTGACTTTGACTTGTCTATATCTCGATCTCTTTGACTTGGCTTTGGCAAAATGATTTCTTTTCCTCAAGTCACCGACATAATACACTTAAACCAAACTCAAGACATATAAGCCAATGACAATTATAGTTAACCAAAGTTACAACCAAAGTGTATCAACCGGCATATACAACATTTCATATTCAAAACCCGTAATTTGATAACAAAAATATACTAAACACACTTAATTGACTCGACATTATTTGACTCTATCAGTTTTCGTGCTAAATTACGTTATTTTTATGTCATTTATATTAGAATGTCGATACTTCCATTATTTGGTGTTTAATGCAGGAATGATGCATTTGTGGAGCAAAAGAATGAAATGTAGCACAGCGGAGTTGGCATGAAGAATACACGAAGAATGACACGGAAATCTAGAGGAATAAAGGAAAAGAAGTGAAGAAGACTACACGAAGAAAAGAGCTGAAAAGAGAGGATCCTCGATTGAGTTGATGAGTACTCGATCGAGCGGGTGTGTACTCGATCGAGTCACCTATACTCGATCGAGTATACCCCGAGCTGAAGACCTTCCGCGCAATTTCCTAATGTCGGTTTATTTTTTTTATAAATGCCAAACTCATGCCCTATTATTAGGTTATGCTTTATTACGTACTATTTACTCTAAAAATTCCTAGAAACCCGTAGTTTAGTTTTATTGTTATTGTTTCGGATCTAAGCACTCTCTAATTACGGTATTACTAATCTTTCTTTAGTTACTGTTAATTCAAAGTTTTATTTTATTCAATTGCTCTCTTAATCATCTTTTTATGTTTTTAATTATGTTTTTTGATACGTGCATTTTATATAGTCTTTTTAGCCTATTTTATGCACGTATTTCTATGCTTTTATCGTGGTTTTATGCTACGAAATGCCCCGAATATGCTACTTTGGTGTATTTTGTCTTAATTGCAGGAATGGACCATAAAGTAGTAGATTCAAGCCTAAAACATGTCCCTACGCATGCATTTAGGAGATGAGTTGAGTCGGAGCTTGGAAAGTACCATTTTGAGATGCGCATTGGAGTAAGGAAGTTAGGCGAGCCAAGAGAGTGCTTCAATTTGCTAGTTCCTGTTTGTAAGAGCCATATCTCGAGTTCTACAACAGATATTCAGGTGATTCCAATTGGAGATAAAATTTTGTCCTTTTAGCTTTCCAATGCCACCGGAATCACCCTGTTTGACCAAGTAACGAAGAAATGGCAGCCGTTTGAAGTTCAGTGCGCGAAGCAGGAATTACGCGCTGAGAAGTGCTCGATCGAGAACTGTTTCTACTCGATCGAGAGCCACTTCTTCTCGATCGAGTGGTTTAGGATGAATAAGTACTCGATCGACTATGTTTCCTTTCGATCGAACAGTTCCTTATATGCCTTTGCTCGATCGAGTGATTTAGTTACTCGATCGAGTGGATTTTGCTGACGGGCTGGGCTTTTTAGTTATTTTCCGTCATTAGGTTTAATTAAACTCCTAATTTCTTATAAATAGGAGTTAGGTCGTCAGTTAATGTATCTCTTTTTATCCGGAGACACTCTGACTCTCTCTTTTCTCTTGGAACGATACACTGTTACTTTGCTTTTTATTCCGGATCATTATTTCAGTAATATTTCTTCCCTTTTCTTTCTTAATTTAATGTTTAATTCTCTCTTAATTCTTGTTCTTGTTTATTTTATCATGCGTAGCTAATTCCCCTAGTATGTTAGGATTAGGGAAGCCGTGGTAGCATGCTTTAATTGTATTAAATAGATTAGCCCTGCGATAAGAATTGTATTAGGCAATTTAACTGTTATCCGGTCGAATGAATGCATGCAGGAGACCAATAAATTTAGTTAACCCCGACCTAGATCGAAAGATTGGAAGGGAAGGCTTGCTTAATTACAATAGGGTATTGCAGTGAGGGCGAAAGTTAAGCTGTTTACGCTCTAGGGCGGTTTAAGGACCGAAAGGTGATGACCATAGCTCTTCTTATCAATAGTCTAATCGCCTTAATATTCCCGATAGTATAAGATCTGATAGCTGCCACGGTGGACCGACTCCTAGCATACTCCCTTCTCTCTTGCTGTTAATTTCTCTTATTTATTTCCCTCGCTTTAGTCTTTAGTTTAGAATATCAATTCAAAACCCCCATTTCTGTGACACCCTGACAGACCGAATTAAACAGATAGATAGCAACTTAGCCTCCCTGTGGAGATCGACCCTACTTACCGCTGACTTCTGTTAGCAGTAATCTAGGTATTTTATTTTTGGTGTAGAAACGACCGCATCAAATTTTGGCGATTTGATACGTGCATTTTATATAGTCTTTTTAGCCTATTTTATGCACGTATTTCTATGCTTTTATCGTGGTTTTATGCTACGAAATGCCCCGAATATGCAACTTTGGTGTATTTTGTCTTAATTGCAGGAATGGACCATAAAGTAGTAGATTCAAGCCTAAAACATGTCCCTACGCATGCATTTAGGAGATGAGTTGAGTCGGAGCTTGGAAAGTACCATTTTGAGATGCGCATTGGAGTAAGGAAGTTAGGCGAGCCAAGAGAGTGCTTCAATTTGCTAGTTCCTGCTTGTAAGAGCCATATCTCGAGTTCTACAACAGATATTCAGGTGATTCCAATTGGAGATGAAAGTTTGTCCTTTTAGCTTTCCAATGCCACCGGAATCACCCTGTTTGACCAAGTAACGAAGAAATGGCAGCCGTTTGAAGTTCAGTGCGCGAAGCAGGAATTACGCGCTGAGAAGTGCTCGATCGAGAACTGTTTCTACTCGATCGAGAGCCACTTCTTCTCGATCGAGTGGTTTAGGATGAATAAGTACTCGATCGACTATGTTTCCTTTCGATCGACCAGTTCCTTATATGCCTTTGCTCGATCGAGTGATTTAGTTACTCGATCGAGTGGATTTTGGCTTGACGGCCGGGCTTTTTAGTTATTTTCCGTCATTAGGTTTAATTAAACTCCTAATTTCTTATAAATAGGAGTTAGGTCGTCGATTAATGTATCTCTTTTTATCCGGAGACACTCGACTCTCTCTTTTCTCTTGGAACGATACACTCACTTTGCTTTTTATTCCGGATCATTATTTCAAGAATATTTCTTCCTTTTTCTTTCTTAATTTAATGTTTAATTCTCTCTTAATTCTTGTTCTTGTTTATTTTATCATGCGTAGCTAATTCCCCTAGTATGTTAGGATTAGGGAAGCCGTGGTAGCATGCTTTAATTGTATTAAATAGATTAGCCCTGCGATAAGAATTGTATTAGGCAATTTAACTGTTATCCGGTCGAATGAATGCATGCAGGAGACCAATAAATTTAGTTAACCCCGACCTAGATCGAAAGATTGGAAGGGAAGGCTTGCTTAATTACAATAGGGTATTGCAGTGAGGGCGAAAGTTAAGCTGTTTACGCTCTAGGGCGGTTTAAGGACCGAAAGGTGATGACCATAGCTCTTCTTATCAATAGTCTAATCGCCTTAATATTCCCGATAGTATAAGATCCGATAGGCGCCACGGTGGACCGACTCCTAGCATACTCCCTTCTCTCTTGTTGTTAATTTCTCTTATTTATTTCCCTCGCTTTAGTCTTTAGTTTAGAATATCAATTCAAAACCCCATTTCGTGACACCCTGACGACACCGAATTAAACAGATAGATAGCAACTTAGCCTCCCTGTGGAGATCGACCCTACTTACCGCTGACTTCTGTTAGCAGTAATCTAGGTATTTTATTTTTGGTGTGGAAACGACCGCATCAAATTTTGGCGCCGTTGCCGGGGAGGCAATCTATTTATTTATTTGTTAAATTTTATCTGTTTTTAGCCTCAGGGGATTTCTCCCTTGAGGCCGTTTTAATCTTTTGTTTAGTCTTTGTTTTGATAGGCCTTACAAGTACTACCTAGACAGTTCTAGGTGAAAGACAGTCAAAGGGAAGGCTTGAGTACCTTTGACCCATCACCGATGTCCCATTATATGGAACAGCCTATGATCTCTGAGGAGATGTGGTTCTGCCGAGCACAATGCAGCTGTAGTTGTGCCGCCACATCCGCCCTATCAATGGCCACCGCAACAAGATTCCCCTGATATACAAGAAGAAGACATTGCGGAGCTGAAATCCTTGATGGAGGCACTGGCATTCCAAGTGCAAGAATATGTCTCGCGATTTGATGAGCTCGAGTCTGCAGCTTGCTCAATTAGCAATGAGATGGAGAGAGAAGAGGTCGCGGAGCTGACATATTTAATGAGAATGCTTGTATCACAAATGCAAGAGAGTGATAGGTATATGGACGCTCGAATCCCTGAACTGGAGTCACAAATAGCTCAGTTAGTAGCTGAGATGCAAGAAGAAGAGGTATACCTTGCTGAGAGCGGTTTTTCTCCTGAGGAAACCGTGTTGCCCAATGATGAGGATGACTTCTATGACTCGGACGACGAGTTCCTTTCATATTTCACTGCCCCACGTGAAGATTTCAGCTCTATGCAGAAAGAATCACTCGATCGAGTGACTTATAATGGTCGATCGAGTGAATTTCCGAAGACGATCCTCGATCGAGTAATATCCCTTCTCGATCGAGTGACATGCAGGAGGATAGTTCTCGATCGAGTGATGTTGTTACTCGATCGAGTGAGATGCGGGAGGAAGTTGGTCGATCGAGTGATTATTCTGCTCGATCGACTGAAATGGCCATTGGGAGCTTTGGTTCGTCATTTTGGTTTGATTTGGATGACGAGTCTGACGATGATGAAGGTTACGGTAAACCTCCCTATTCACACCGAGTCGGATACACTTGAAGCTGCGATTTACGGGATGGATTCCACTGAGGAGGTTGATGAAGAAGCAGTTGAGACGGTAATTGCTCCTAGCACGGAAGAGGTAATAAGCTCTTTTACCTATGATTCCGTCATTGAGAGCGACCGATCTGAGGTAGTAAACGATAATTTTATTATTGTTTGTTCTAATAGTATTTTGCCTCATTTGACTCATGCTGTTTCTTTTTTAAGTTATACCTCCTCTCATATGGTCGATTAATTTAAAGAATTTTCACCGTCCTTATCATCTCAAAACTGTTAATCTGAATCGGAACCCCCATATATTGACAATTGCTCCCGCGCTCCTTTATTTTGTGGATAAATTTAGGAGCTCACATAGGAAATTTGTTAGACTTAAATGCTTACATAATTTCATTTCCTATTTCTGTATTCCACTTTGGTGCTACTTATCTTTGTTGTGTAGCACATGCGCAGCTATTTGACAAAGTTGTCGCGCTTTGAGTTGCTTTGATTGTAACTAATTATAGTGGCTCAAAGAAAAAGAAGGTCGAGCTGGGACTGTCTGGTTAGCTAGCTACCCGGGAGGCAACCCGGAGATTTTATTTTGCATTTTATTTAATTTCAGTTGTAATAAATGGTTTTATACCATAGACTATCTCAGTATGCTTGTTTTTGTCAGTTGCGGGCTGTTTTTCATTATGTTTTGCAGGTACACGCTGAGGATCGCTCGATCGAGTGGTTTTTCCACTCGATCGAGTACTTTTTATGAGAAATCCTCTCGATCGAGCTACCATTCCTTTCGATCGAGTACCTGCAGAAAGAAATCCACTCGATCGATCCCTATTCCAGTCGATCGAGCAGTTTTAGACGCCCATGTTACTCGATCAGCTACTATCCCTCTTGATCGAGTATTATTGACTTGGATTAGCTTCCTGAGACGGTTTTCCGGGCCCTTAGCAACCTCCCATTTCATGGTCGGTTTGGGGAGGTCCCCTTATTCGCGCATTTTGTGAGTTTTTCCGCTTTCACTCTCTTTCTCCTTCAGTTTGCATTTCCTTTCCATGTTTTGGTACAATGGGGGCATTGTACGGTTTGGTTTGGGGAGGTTATGCATCCATATCTGTGTCTGCATATTGTTTTTATTTGCATTTCTGTTATCACGTTTAATTTTCTGTTTGCATTGTTATCTATTTCATAAAAATTTAAAATTCAATAAAAATTTGAAAAATTGATAAAATTCAAAAATTTGCACGTTTATTTTAGCATATAGGTTGAGTCGGAACGGTCGATTTCCATGATGAAATTGCTCTATATTTGTCTTTTTGCTTAAGCCTTGCATTGAATTATTTATCTTATTAGCTTTGTCTTATTGCATATCTACGAGTTAATGTTTAATTTAGTGAACATATAGACTTGGCACAAATTTTGGCAACCTACTTATAATTTCTAAGAATTAGAGCCTTATAAACTGGTGTCATTTATGACCAGTTTCATGTAGGATTGTGAGTAGTTACTCCTTGCATATCATGTAACATTAATTTGCACGTATATGAAATTCAATTGCTTTTTGCCGTCGTACATTCGGGTTAGTGGTTGGTGTCACATGCAGGGAGGTGCTTATAATTTCCCCTTTCTTTCATTTTTACCCATAAACTCCACATTAGCCAAATTTGCCTGTTGACCCTTAACTACATCCCAAATTTAGCCTGCCTTGTCAAGCTAGTTTAGATTGTTTTTGCGGTATACATTCCATTGTATCAAATTTTGGCGCGTATTCTGTTGATTCGGAGTTGGTAATTTATGAAGAAAAGGAGGTTGATGAGAAAAAAAAAACGTGAAAAAGAAAAAAAAAGAATTGAAAAATGAAAAAAGAAAAAAATCAGAAAAGAAGAAACCGAAAGAAGAAAAATAGAGAAAGAAAGGAAAAATTTGAAAAAAAAAAAGAAATGTTGTTTGGTTGACGGTTTCTGCTCCTATGTTCCATCTTATATCATTTGAGGAGTATGTTTGGTTTGGTTTGGTGAGTTTTATGCCAAATGAAGGGCATTGTGCTTATTCTATAATTGAGTTGGAATCGGATGTTGATATATGGTTTTGTTTAGGTACTAGCTTGATCACCTATACCTCCACATTCCCATAAATGTTTTGCCTTTTCTTACCCATTGCCTCACTTTACCATATTTTTGTAAGCCCTCGGCTGTGACAGGACCTTGT
Source organism: Silene latifolia (assembly GCF_048544455.1). Taxonomy (NCBI): domain Eukaryota; kingdom Viridiplantae; phylum Streptophyta; class Magnoliopsida; order Caryophyllales; family Caryophyllaceae; genus Silene; species Silene latifolia. The sequence continues at coordinate 104,886,126 of NC_133529.1, read as the reverse complement.
TTGGTTGGAATGTATGTACGGTAGCTAGAATTGTCTATCATATTAGTTGCATGCATGTTTATGTGGGTCGTAGTCTAGGTGAGCGACTATTTTTCTTTCTCTCTTATACATATATGTTCGCCCTTTGCTTCATGAGAGAAAGAGTGACCCGTGAGAGTCCATCATTAAAGGTCTTGCAAGGTCGAAGGTTCAGCTTTATTTATAAACATCCTATAACTCGTTTGCATTTGACTGTTTAGCTATAAGTATTAGTTTGTCTGCATTAAATTGGCTTAAGTGGGCATTTGTAGCTAGCTCTGAGTTATCTTTTCCGTTCCTTTAGTTGCATTTTAGTTTACTCGGGGACGAGTAAAGGTTTGGTTTGGGGAGATTTGATACGTGCATTTTATATAGTCTTTTTAGCCTATTTTATGCACGTATTTCTATGCTTTTATCGTGGTTTTATGCTACGAAATGTCCCGAATATGCTACTTTGGTGTATTTTGTCTTAATTGCAGGAATGGACCATAAAGTAGTAGATTCAAGCCTAAAACATGTCCCTACGCATGCATTTAGGAGATGAGTTGAGTCGGAGCTTGGAAAGTACCATTTTGAGATGCGCATTGGAGTAAGGAAGTTAGGCGAGCCAAGAGAGTGCTTCAATTTGCTAGTTCCTGCTTGTAAGAGCCATATCTCGAGTTCTACAACATATATTCAGGTGATTCCAATTGGAGATGAAAGTTTGTCCTTTTAGCTTTCCAATGCCACCGGAATCACCCTGTTTGACCAAGTAACGAAGAAATGGCAGCCGTTTGAAGTTCAGTGCGCGAAGCAGGAATTACGCGCTGAGAAGTGCTCGATCGAGAACTGTTTCTACTCGATCGAGAGCCACTTCTTCTCGATCGAGTGGTTTAGGATGAATAAGTACTCGATCGACTATGTTTCCTTTCGATCGACCAGTTCCTTATATGCCTTTGCTCGATCGAGTGATTTAGTTACTCGATCGAGTGGATTTTGCTGACGGGCTGGGCTTTTTAGTTATTTTCCGTCATTAGGTTTAATTAAACTCCTAATTTCTTATAAATAGGAGTTAGGTCGTCAGTTAATGTATCTCTTTTTATCCGGAGACACTCGACTCTCTTTTTCTCTTGGAACGATACATTTACTTTGCTTTTTATTCCTGGATCATTATTTCAAAAGAATATTTCTTCCCTTTTCTTTCTTAATTTAATGTTTAATTCTCTCTTAATTCTTGTTCTTGTTTATTTTATCATGCGTAGCTAATTCCCCTAGTATGTTAGGATTAGGGAAGCCGTGGTAGCATGCTTTAATTGTATTAAATAGATTAGCCTGCGATAAGAATTGTATTAGGCAATTTAATCGTTATCCCATCGAATGAATGCATGCAGGAGACCAATAAATTTAGTTAACCCCGACCTAGATCGAAAGATTGGAAGGGAAGGCTTGCTTAATTACAATAGGGTATTGCAAAGAGGGCGAAAGTTAAGTTGTTTTTACGCTCTAGGGCGGTTTAAGGACCGAAAGGTGATGACCATAGCTCTTCTTATCAATAGTCTAATCGCCTTAATATTCCCGATAGTATAAGATCTGATAGCTGCCACGGTGGACCGACTCCTAGCATACTCCCTTCTCTCTTGCTGTTAATTTCTCTTATTTATTTCCCTCGCTTTAGTCTTTAGTTTAGAATATCAATTCAAAACCCCCATTTCGTGACACCCGACGCACCGAATTAAACAGATAGATAGCAACTTAGCCTCCCTGTGGAGATCGACCCTACTTACCGCTGACTTCTGTTAGCAGTAATCTAGGTATTTTATTTTTGGTGTAGAAACGACCGCATCATTTTTCCTTCATACTATTGTTGTAGTTCTTATTAATATGAGTAACTAATCTTTTAATCTAGGATTAATGGGGATCTAGGTTTTTAGAAGGGGGTTTAATTAATGAATTCATGGTTAAATTGCTTCTTTGTTGTTGTTCAGTTGTTGTTTTGAATCTAGTTGATTGATTAATGCATGATTGTTTAATTAGTATCGCAAACAAGGATTTTCACCGACCAGGTTAAGACTAGTATAGGATGCGACAACTGAATAGAACTAATTTAATGATAGTGACCGCATGTTAAGTTAAATCTAAAGGGCCTATTAGAATCAAACGATCGTATGATGTTAAACATCATAAATTGCTCTGTTAATTAATTTACTTTATTGCAATTAGTTTAGAAATTAAACAAACAAAACCAATCTTCAAGAAAATTGTTACCTTAAGACGAACTTAGATAAAAAAAAAAACTTTATAATTACCGCCTCCATGTGGATACGATACATGTCTTACCACTAGCTATTTGTTAGTAGTACTGTAAGTTTACTTTGATTAAGGTGATACGACTTTAGCCTTGTCAATTGACAATCTTATTTATAATAAATAACTTTTTTAATAAAAAAAATTAGTTCACCCGTCAATTTCATTCAGGCTAAAATGTCAAATTTTATTTCTTCTACCTCTTATTACTATAGATTATTTAAAAAAATTACAGTCATTTTAATTGTTAAATTCTCTATAAAAAAACGATCTAATAAACCGCGCTTTTGCGCGGGATCTGCATTAATTAAATCTCAAACATGAATCAAAATTATTGAAATTGAATTTAAATGTTGCGCTCCTCATTAAAATTTGAAGTCCAAAAGTTTTACCAAATAAGATAAGCTAAATATGGAATCATAATCAAAGCATATACTGTATATGAGAACAAGAGTTAGCTGCTCAAGTGGTAAGAGCTTTCTTATCCCAACCATGAAGTTAGGATTTCGATTCTCACCCGCGATATAGTGCGCTCATTTAAAAAATAAAAAAGCATATACTATATATTTTTTAGATAACAAATAGGGAATAATTTTTTCAAAATAAATAAAAGTCAATAATACATAAATAACTATTATAATCAAAAGCATGAGCTCGCTCCTAAATTAACGTTTGATGTCTCTACATCTTTTCTCGCCAATAACTAATAAAGGACATGTTAATGAAGGACTTATGTCCGCATTCCTATACGAATTAATCCGTTTGAATCTATGTAATTGATATGCCTTGCTAGAGGCCAATGTCGGTTTGACACGTAAATGGTTTACGTGTCTGGTAGTCTTGAACTGGCCTATTGAGTCACACACAAAAGGTACGAAATTAGTATAATTATAAGTTGGGACTTAATTATAATTATACTAATAAGCCTCTAATACTGATTAGGCCCAATTGCGCTAAGGATAGAATCAGTAAGATAACCGGTGTATCTCACTATTATAAGAAAGGGTTTATGTGATACAAAGTGAGAAATACACAAGGGAGAAAAGAAGTTCTCTTCTAGGTTTTCTTCTTCCCTTCAGTACTAGCATACAAGGCGCTGATCTGTATTTATGCGGATCCCGGCAGAGGCATCACGTCTGGGGTGCTTATTATTCTTCTGGGGTTTTCTTCTTATTATTGATTATTCCGATGCGGTAGAAAGTATGTACCGATTCATCTTGTTTACTATGTTGTTTTGATTACTTGCAATATGATCCGGGCACAAAGGGTATTCAAAACCCTACAGTGGTATCAAAGCGGTTATTGCGTAGTATTATTCAAATTTACTTGAATCTTACCTTTTAATTGGTTATGGGAATGTGTTCTTTCCGCTGCATACTTGATAAATCGAATATCAACTCGTGTTCTTAATGGAAGCACTCCCTATGAACTTTTTTATGGCTCAAAGCCGTGCCTTGATAGACTCTGTGTACTAGGGTGTCTTTGTTACGTACATAACAAAGACAAATCAAAAGACAAGTTTGGCGGGCGAGGTACGAGGTGTATTTTTATAGGCTATCCGCAAGCGAAGAAAGGATGGCGCTTATATGATCTTAAGCAAAAGAAATTTCTGGTTTTAAGGGACCTAATATTTTATGAGCACATTTTCCCACTTGCGGATAGTAATGAAACGGTAGGGCCACAGGACAAGATGAACAAGTCATTCTTTGAGCAGACCGGAATACCTTGTAATCACGAAATTGTTAATAACATACTTGATGATAATGAGGCAAGTCCGGTCGAAAAGGATGATGAACCGCCCTCTATTTTGCGAGGCGAAGAGGAAAGGTGAGAGGAAACGGTGGGAGAAGAGGAAAGGAGAGACAATAGTGAGGTAAGTGAAGATATAGTTGTGATCGGATAAGAGCAAAGGGAAGGTCGAGGTGGTCGACAAAAATTCGAGCCATTTTGGAAGAACGATTATATTTGCAAATCATCCCGAATAATAAACCCCACACAAAGTGGAATAAGGACAGAACTCCTATTCCTTTCCTAAAACCTATGCCTCATATCTCTGTTTCCTTCGAGGACTGATATTATTTCCTGATTGTGTTTATATGTGTGACCTTATAGGATTATATTATTTTAGTCATTAATCCAATCCTATTGTGATTAATTAACATAATTATTCTCTAGTAAGTAATTATGATTTAATAAAATAATATAATAATTATCTCAATATTATATCCTACATTATATTTAGTAATTGTCGGAAATATCTTAACACAATTCCTTCACTACTGCTGTAATACTACGGTTTTATGAGTCTTTAGGTACTCTATCAAGTGGGCTTACTCTGTCGAGTAAGTATGTTTTGTATACGAATCAGTAGTCTGCTTGTAAGGTACTCGATCGAGTAGCCTTGGCACTCGATCGAGTAAGTGGCACTCGACCGAGTACGTGACTTACTCGATCGAGTAAGTCGGTTATCGGGTCATTTGCGACGGGTTTATTAATAATGCGGATTAATATATAATACTCTGTCATCTTTTTCCTAAACACTTTTACAAACCTAAAAACACAAAAAAGGAGAGATTGCAAGTTACGTTGTTCGATTCATTCGCATTATTGGCAAATCCCGGAGCTAGAGGTGTCGGTTTCCTTTGTTCTTTATACCGTTGTGATCCTTGCGTCAAGGGTAAGTTCTACATATCATTTTTATAGCATTTTGTTAATGTTGGTTAAACCCTAATTTGGGGATTTGGGGGTTTTTATGTTTTGTGTGGTTAAGGTAGTAATTGTATGAATGTATGTATAGGAAGACGATTTGTAGAGGAGAGATTTTGAGACAGCTGCTAGATCGTCTGATTTTGTGATTGCTTTCCAGGTAGGGTTTCTCTACTCAGTATTAATTACATGATGTGTTTGGTGGTTTCATTGTGATTATTGTTAAAGTATATTGTTGGTGGTTGTGACGGTTGTTGGTTATATTGTTGGTTGTATTGTTGATTAATATCGTTGATTGTTGTTGTATCTGTCTGTGGTCTTCGGGGTGCGTCCCTGGCTGAGTGGAATCACTTGCGGGAGTGGCTTCACGCCCTTGATTCGCCTTATGTGGAACCCGCCACAGGAGGGATGTGCACATTAATGAACAGGGGTTTATCGCTCGATGGAGATGAGCGGGGCTTAGGTGGGAACGGCTGCGGTCCCCCACTGGTGGTGTGGAGTACCTATTGCGATGGGTACTCTGGCAGGACTACCCACTTTAGTGTGTAGTCAGTTGTGTGGAGATTGATTATGGAGACTGGGGTTTGTTGTGTGTTGAGTAATGTTTTTGGCGTTTGATTTGTTGTGGCTTGCTTTTATGTAAATAGTACTGACCCCGTTTAAATGTTTTAAAAACTGTGATGATCCATTCGGGGGTGGTGAGCAGTTATTGAGCAGGTATGAGACGATGCGTATGGGATAGCTGGGATGAGTCACCACGTTGCAGTTTAGAAGTCTTCCGCTGTGTCTGACACTTGATAGTATTTTGACAATAGACAGTTTTAGGAACTTTTATTTCTTTTTAACAGTTTTGGTATTGGCATGTAATCACGTTAAACATTATTTACTTTTATGTATGTTTCGTTATTGTCTTATGATTATCATTGCCTCGGGAAACCGAGATGGTGACGTCCTTATACCTAAGTGGTCCTGGTAAGGTACTTGGAGTATGGGGGTGTCACAAAGTGGTATCAGAGCGACGATCTTGAAACCTGTAACCAATGAACCTAATGAACATAGGGAGTCAAATTAAAATGAACCCGGGGTAGAAGTTGTAGGAGCTAATGCAAAGACTTGGGAGACGTCCAAAAGTTACGAACTCGCCCTACAATTTTGAACCGGTCACCATGGGATATGAGTCGGGATCGCTATGTGTTTATCTTGTGAATTGTGTACCTATATAGTGATGTGTAGCATGAATCGGTGAGATTTTGTATGTTGTTGGGTGAAAGCATGTTAAATGATAGTTGGTTCACAATGTTGGTTGGAGTAGTTAGAAAAGTATGTGAGAATGATGAATGATGTGGTGGAAAAAGGAAGTAGTTCATATGTGATAATATGTGATGAATAATGATGTTGCAGGATGAATGATTTATAATGTGTCTATACTAGTAACATGTGATTAGAGGATGTGACATGATTTTACATAATTTTGTTTGCGTAAACTTAAATAATAAGTTTATATACTTGTCTACTATTGTTTCATATGCACTTTTTAGATGAAGAATGTGGTTGGAATGGAAAGAATTGATTGGAAAAGATGGAGTGTCAATTGCATGAGAATATGAATTTTGTGATTATGAATATGTTTAGGTGACGAAGTGGGTTTGTAATATTGTTGCATTAGTAACATGGAAATAGGATTTGTAATGTATGAGTATGTTCTGCGTTACGAAAAGTTATAAAATTAAAGCATGAGGGTAGTACATGATTGATAAGTTGGATGTTATATGAGCATGATAGATGTTATTGTTTCGCTTTTGGTAAGTAGTAAGATGTGGTTAGGGATAGTGGTCTTACAAGCATCGAGTCGCTTTTGTTCACTTCATTGATGTTTAAGTTGTTTGAAAGAGAAAATCAAATAGTTATGTCGTCTGACTACAGCAAAGTTGTCTTTAAACTGTTATAACTTTAGATGCATAAATGATTTTGATGTGATTGAAATTGGAGGTGATAGCTTGTTCTTTTAAGATTCTAACGATAGGTCACACGCTCAAAACGACCAAGAAACGAGTGAGATATGACCGTTTTACGAAAATTGGACAGTGCTGAGAAATGCGTAGGGTTCTCGATCGTGTGGCCCTCACTCGATCGAGTGCACCTCTTGTTACTCGATCAAGTAACCCTTAATCGATTGAGTAGCCTTGGTAATTTGTTTTACGTGTCTCTGACCTTCACTTACTCGATCGAGTAAGCCACTAACTCGATCGAGTGACATGTACTCGATCTAGTGACCCCTGTTTCGAGTCATATGCTTATCTTTTGACTTCGTTGCATATTATGTTTAATTCAAAGGTGTTATATTGCTTCTTTATGCATTGGTTTACGTATGTGTTGGTCCTGATGCGTAAGTTACCCAATCTTTTTTTTGGTGTTGACCAGGAGTATCCCCTACCGACAGCTGAGGCAATCTCCTTCGGGGTACTGAAGGCAATTTAATGGGTTGACCCCTCCCAAGTTTGGCTTTTTTCATTCGCAAGAGTTAGGAATCGAACCCCTGGCCACTTGTTTAAGAGATGAGAGCCCTTACCACTCACACCAGCCAACTTTGGTGTAAGTTACCCAATCTGATGATGTAAGAGAAGCACCTTATGATGGGTATGAGTTTGGTGGGGAGGACATGAGTTGTATGTGGTTGTGATGGATAGTGGGAAAAGAAAAGGGAGGTTAATAAGCTTATTGAGGTATGGAGCATGTTTTGTGAGATGTGGTGAGTGATATGATGATGTGTTGAGTAATGTAAATGTAAGTGAATATGGGTGAGGGGGTGATGTAAGTCTACGGAACGTGAGAATGAAAAGATTGAGAGGAAGGATGTGGATAGTAGCAACTTGAGATGTGTAAGGAATTATGGAGGAAGATGGTTAGATTGTGTTGGTTAAGAATATATGTAATGAAAGGTCGTTGTAGAGGGATGGAGGAGAGTGTTATATAGTGAACTTAGATGGAGACATGTCGCGATGTGGATTTGTAGATAGAGATTCAGTTTGGGAATTTGGTTTATTGAGAGGTGAAACTAGTGTGTGATTTCCGTGGGCAATTAACGGTATGAGATGAGTTTTGGTTTCTAAAAAAAAAGGTGTGAGTTGCTCAGTAAACGATGATTTTGTGGATTGACTAGTCGTAGGTGTGAGTGAGTAGAATGATGAGAGAGGACTCATGGTAAGAAAGAGTGAGAAGGTACCGATATGAAGTAATGGAATTTGAGTTTTGGGACAACGAAAAGGTAATCGGATTACCAGAGAGTTAGGAACAAGGAGTAAGGAGATGAACTAATAATTGGTATTGTTGAGTGTAAAGGGAAGAGAAGGATGAAAGTAAGCTGAGAAAATGTCGATCAGAGTTAAGGAACACGAAAGTAAGGAATCGTGGAAATGTGTGATAGCATCTTGAGAGGGTGCGAGTTAATGGTTATATAGGAGTTTCAGGACAACCTGTTAGCCATGAGATTCGAGGAAATAAGAGGAGTGAAAGTTGGTAGAGTTTTGCACGATATGAGATTTTGGTGGTGAGTTAGGTGGCGATACAATTAAAGACAGAATTGGGATGAATGTTCAGGTAAATTTTGTTTATGGGTTTGATGTTCGTTATTTGGGATATTAACCAAGGATAAGAAAGAAACTGTGATGTTTAGAGATGGGTGTAAGAGGTTTGCTATACGAGCAATGGTGGTATTGTGGTAATGTGGTATTGTCAATAGTGGTTAAAAGTGGTGATGGATAAGAACGATAGCAATTATAAAGAGGTTGATTTTGTAAAGGCCGGATTAAAATGTATGGTTGTAAGTAAGTATAAGATGTGGTTATATGAGGCGAGTGCTAGTAGTTGAATATTAATGGTATGGTTGTACTAGGCACGAGGTGATGGTTATGCGAATGGGAGAATGTGTTATGAGGGGCATACGAGTTAAGCTCGGGCGAGAGGTAACCTTTATCAGGTGGTAACTTACGTGATCAGGATTGACTAGTTGGATGTGATTACGGGTCTATGATGTGTATAAATGTTTGTGTGAGGTTATGACCTCACGAGAAATGGTATGCTGTGATAGTTATAAAGTTGTTATATGAAAGTTTTGTGATTTATGTTGGGTACGGTAAACTAATGGAATGATGTTCAAAAGTGATAGTTTGGGTGATCTGGCATGGCTAGTTATACTTGTATGCGTATTGATGATACATGTTTCTGGCGTGAAATGGTAAGGATGATGTTCATGAGATTCTTGTCTGTTTATTCTGTATAATATGTTGTGTTATTAACGAGTAAAGCAGTTTTGAGTAAGTTTTCTTGTCCGAAAAGTTATACTGAGTCAGTGTTTGTGGGAATTATATGTGGTTGTGATGTATATCGATGTCGTTGTTGTGTCTCGAGTGGTGATCCGGGCACGGTACTTCGTGTTGTGATGTGGGTATTTTCGCGCTGCGGTACGGCTGTTGGTGGCGGTGTTGCGATGCCGTCACCGGTTGTGGTGGAGTAGGCGGGATGATCACGCTACGAGTTTTCGAAAGTGCATATCAGTTATACGTAGATTGTTGTTTTGTTTACTACTGTTCCTTGTGAGTTTCGGTTGGACATATAAACTGTTCTTTTGTTTGTTGATGTTTCTTACTAGTTTCAGCTTGGGAGTGAGGTTAGAGTATGATGTGGAAGAGAGTTGTGTATGTTTCCGTTGTTGTTATGATATAGTAACATTCTGTTGGTGGGACACAGTTGCGAGAGGTTGTTAGAGTACTTGTGATCTTCTTTTAGAGGAGGCATTGGTTTACATAATAATGTTGCATGATTTGTGGAACATGTGTTGTACTGATATGGAAGCTGCAAGTGGTTCATAATCTCTTATTGGGACAGTGAGTATAGGGTGTTGGAAATTAGTATCATGTTAAGTGATGAATGAGTTTTGCGGTAATAAAAGAAAAATAAATTGAGGATCTAGTGTGCGTGTGCGTAGCAAGTGTGGACCATGAGTTATGTTTTTGGCGATAAGTGTTTCATCTAGAGAGGTATGTCGTGTTGTGGTAGTGTGGAAGAGTTGGAGTGTTGGTTATGCTAAGGATTTTGTGGTATAGGTTAGATGGAGTGCAGAATGAGTTGAGGTATGAGAAATGTTTAAGTAAGAGGGCCTTGGATATAGGAATAGTAAGTGTTTAGATTATAGGCGGTTATCTTTGACATGTCATGTTGATGAGGATAATTAGAAGATATAGCTAAAGATCTAGTATAGTGAGTTACAAGGACGTAACATTTATCTTAAGAGGAGTAGGATGCGATACAAGAGAGTTTGTTGGTTGTACATATTGTAGTATAATTGGAATTAGAGTGTTGGTGTAGCATAAAGGATGGATATTTGTTATGATTGATTTTATTAAAGGTCATGGCCGTGCTTGTAGTAGTGTGATGCTTAGGAGTGTGAGAATATTTCGATAGTGTTGACAGTTGGACGATGATGGTTATGAGTTCTATAGTGTTGACAGTTGGAGGATGAGGTTATGAGTGTGAGTAAACTTCGAGGACGAAGTTCCTTTTAAGGGTGGTAGAATGTAACATTCCGTTTGATGTTATGAGTGTCTTGATATCGCATTTTCTAGTGGATAATATGTTAGTGAAACGGAGCTAGCAGCGTTTGTGGATGGTAGTAGGTAGTGTATGGAGTTAGTGTCGAGGGAGACTATAATGTAGTTAGACCTGGCAAACGGGTCAACCGGGTCGGGTCCGGGTCGGGCCAGTTTGGGTCGGGTCATTTCGGGTTTCTCAAATTTTCGGATTAGTTCGGATCGGGTCAGTTCATTTCGGGTTACGGGTCTATTTCGGGTTTGTTGGTCGGGTGTGTTTCGGGTCAAGCGGGTCGGGTTAATTCGGGTCAGGCCATTTTCGGGTCAAAGATTAAGAGAAGAGAGGCATTTCAAGTCTATTAGGGTCAATTAAAGTTATATTTTGTCGGGTCATTTTCGGGTTGAGTGGTTTCGGATTGGTCATTTCGGTCGGGTCATTACGGGTCCATGAAAGCTCGGGTCATTTTCGGGTCGGGTCGGGTCACTTCGGGCTTCGGGTGTCATTCGGGTTCAGCAATTCGGGTCAATTTCGGGTCTCGGGTCATCCTTTTCGGGTCGGGTCAACCGGGTCGGGTTGATTTTGCCAGGTCTAAATGTAGTTGATATGATATCGTGAAACATGTTGTGGAGGTAGGCATAGTTGGTGGAGTTGGTGTTAAGAGTTCTTGTTTGATAGGTGGGGTTTTGTTTTGAGTTCCTAGTTGCGTTGTTGTGTCTTGATCGAGTTAGTATGTTTGTTTTTTTTTTTATGTATGGGTTGAACTTCGGGGACGAAGTTCTTTTTAAGGAGGGAAGACTGTAATACTACGGTTTTATGAGTCTTTGGGTACTCTATCGAGTGGGGCTTACTTTATCAAGTAAGTATGTTTTGTATACGAATCAGTAGTCTGCCTGTAGGGTACTCAATCGAGTAACCTTGGCACTCAATCGAGTAAGTGGCACACGATCGAGTACGTAACTTACTCGATCGAGTAAGTCGGTAGTCGGGTGATTTGCGACGGGTTTGTTAATAATGCGGATTAATATATAATACTCCGTCATCTTTTTCCTAAACACTTTTACAAACCTAAAAACACAAAAAGGAGAGATTGCAAGTTACGTTGTTCGATTCATTCGCATTATTGGCAAATCCCGGAGCGAGAGGTGTCGGTTTCCTTTGTTCTTTATACCGTTGTTATCCTTGCGTCAAGGGTAAGTTCTACAAATAATTTTTATAGCATTTTGTTAATGTTGGTTAAACCCTATTTTGGGCATTTGGGGGTTTTTATCTTTTTTGTGGTTAAGGTAGTAATTGTATGAATGTATGTATAGGAGGAGGATTCGTAGAGGAGAGATTTTAAGACAGCTGCTAGATCGTCTGATTCTGTGATTGCTTTCCAGGTAGGGTTTCCCTACTCAGTATTAATTACATGATGTGTTTGGTGGTTTCATTGTGATTATTGTTAAAGTATATTGTTGGTGGTTGTGACGGTTGTTGGTTATATTGTTGGTTGTATTGTTTATTAATATCGTTGATTGTTGTTGTATCTGTCTGTGGTATTCGGGGTGCGTCCCTGGCTGAGTGGAGTCACTTGCGGAAGTGGCTTCACGCCCTTGATTCGCCTTCTATGGAACCCGCCACAGGAGGGATGTGCACATTAATGAACAGGGGTTTATCGCTCGATGGAGATGAGCGGGGCTTAGGTGGGAACGGCAGCGGTCCTCCACTGGCGGTGTGGAGTACCTGTTGCGATGGGTACTCTGGCAGGACTACACACTTTAGTGTGTAGTCAGTTGTGTGGAGATTGATTATGGAGACTGAGGTTCATTGTGTATTGAGCTGTTTTGGCGTTTGATTTGTTGTGGCTTGCTTTTATGTAAATAGTACTGACCCCGTTTAAATGTTCTAAAAACTGTGGTGATCCATTCGGAGGTGGTGAGCAGTTATTGAGCAGGTATGAGACGATGCGTATGGGATAGCTGGGATGAGTCACCACGTTGCAGTTTAGAAGTCTTCCGCTGTGTCTGACACTTGATAGTATTTTGACAGTAGACAGTTTTAGGAACTTTTATTTCTTTTTAACAGTTTTGGTATTGGCATGTAATCACGTTAAACATTATTTACTTTTAAGTATGTTTCGTTATTGTCTTATGATTATCATTGCCTCGGGAAACCGAGATGGTGTCGTCCTTATACCTAAGTGGTCCTGATAAGGCACTTGGAGTATGAGGGTGTCACAACTGCATACTTTAGTAAAAAAAGGCTTTTTCTTGGATGTTAAACAAATAAACATGTTCAAATATAATCTGAGGCTCCATCAATTATACGGGGCTCCCATCGATCATCAATCGATGGTAAGCCCCAAAATTGCTTTATTTTTCAATCAATAGTTTGCAATCTATTTTCCTTTATGTTTTTGTTTAATTTCCGCTTTCGTTTTTGTTTCGTCTCTCTTTCTGAGGGCTCCGTCCCCGTCTATCGGTGGTGTCCTTCTCTCAGTTTGAGAGCTTTCGTTTTCTGGTTCGTTTGCAGTTTTCTAATAAGTCAGCAGAAGATCAGCGTTGTTATTATAGATCGTTATATGGTTTTACATATTTTGTCCGATTCATGGCTACAATCAATCACGTCAGAAGAAATGGATACTCGTCAAGGAAGATTCGGAGACCCTCTTATGGATGAAAGCCTTTTGCGGCGAATCGATGATAGAGACTCTGTTGCAGTGTTTCATTCTTTGAACAAGAATTTATTTTCTATGGTTGTAATCGATTTGTATCCGATTGAGCTTGACATATGTTGTAGATGTCGTATGACTTTTTATTAATGATAATGATCTTTTCTCAAAAAAAAAATATAATCTGAGGCTCTACTTCTTGCTATGCCAATATCTGATTAACATGGACTTTACACATTACAAAATTTTTAAGAAAACAACTATAATATCAATAAGAAAACAATAATTTCCATAAACTGAAACCTTTGAATATTTCAAAGCAAATCTACAGTAAAAAAGAAATATTATTTTTAATAAAGGAAATAAATTAATAATGGGAATAAATCAAATATCATTCTATCTCATTCAAGATTTATGCCGAGACAAATATAAAATTCAAAAAAATTATACGGGGGCCAATTTTACATTTTATATATGAGGCATATTTTGAATTTAAAATCATATATTTAAAATTCGCCCCCAAAGTAGCTATATTGTAGGTCATGTTTGGAAAACAGCGAATTAATTTCAGCATAAGCTGATTGCAAAAGCAGATTCTAAATGACAGATTTTATCAGAAGGTTTGACTAGCATATAATAATTAGCAGAATTAATTTGGGTATTTAGTAATTGGCAGATTACGATTAGTAGATTGTTATTTTTCATGTAGAAAAATTTCCTATGTTAACCAATATGCTGGGGTAAACAACATATTTACCCCAAATATGTTGTTTCAATATATATGTTGTTTACCAAACACTAAAATTAGCATATTAATTGGTCAAACATGCTAAAACCCTTGAATATAAAAATTGGCCAATATACCGTTTACCAAACGGCGCCGTAACCTGCATATTTTACAAATTATCACTATCGTGAATGTGCAAGGGTCATAAAATGTCTCTCCCTGTTGAGATGCATGGTAATTTTTTAATTGCTTAAATATGAAAAATTAATATGTAAATTAAAATTCTATAAATTATGCTTTTATTTAGTAAAAGATCTATATATACCGTGGATGTATGCGCGGGATCTAATCTATACTAATAGATAATTATAGATACATGATGACCTTATTCAAAAGTTGGCTATCTAATTTAACAAATTAAACTAAATAGCCAAACTACGGAGTAATTAACTAGTACATACTAGTATCTTAATACTGATAAGTGACGATCAACCCGTGGCTTCATCGACGTCGAGTCCTTCATCGTCGTCTTCATTTTTACCAGAGCTACGGCCGCCTTTGCTGCCCATCTCCTTGTAGCCTTCTGTTCCAAGCTGATCTTTCCTTGTCTGTCCTCCTTTTTGCCCTCCTTTGCTCCTTCCTGCATGCATGCATCTCATCCATGATCATTACCACCTCCCGAAGGTCTTATAGATTAATATTTGGAGGGTTCAATTCTTATTTACATAAAAGAATATTATTCCCTTACGATAACAATCTTATGTAGAAAAATAGATGTCATAACAATTACTCCCTCCGTCGTATTTATTTGTTATCTTTTTTTTTTTTGAGAGGATTATTTATATCAAATTACCAAATGATTGGGATGGAGGGAATATAAGTTTAAAACCCCTTGGTGATACCTCAAAAATCAAAATCAAAAAACGGTGAGGTTTCTTGGAGAGTGGGATATGGCTCGAAATTAAATGAAAATTATTTGACCGTTTTACTAATCAATTCACTTGTATATTTGACGTGACCAAATGCGGACTATAAAATACGATAAATAACATATATAGCCCCCTAGGTTCTAGTCATTTGTTTAGCTTAAATAAAAATATCCCTATAAAGAATATATTTTGTAAAAGGTAAACATTCAAATAATCTGAACGAGACGGATCGAGTATGTATGAATCTATAAAGAAAAAGAAAAAGAAAAAAGAAAAAGGGAATGAGATAGATGGACCTTCAGCAAGGTGCTGTTGGGCTTCAAGGCTTTTACCACCAGTACCACCAGGAACAACAGTCTCCCCTTCCTTAGCCTTCCTATCTAACTCTTCTTTGCTTTCTTGCCTTGACGACATTTTTTATACCTTTTTCTTCAAATTCAAACTGTGCTCTCTTTAACTCTTAGTTGTTATATGATATATTACTCTTTGGAAATTAATTCCCACTGGTATAAATAGAGGATCGAAACCTCGATAAAGTTTCAATCCAGTTATCTAGTCTAGCGGTTTAAACAGGGACTCTAAAAAAAACTTAGATAGGTTTACTTGACAACATGACATGTGTGTTTGAGGTGGATTAAAGCTATTAGGTAACTTGACTATATGACATCTGTGTCTTTCTAAAATGTACTCGTTGACACGCACTTAATAGTTAATTCGACGTTGTTTTTGTACCTAGGATTGTAGTTTATGTTTTAGTAATGTAATTGATCGGATTGAGGTGCACTGTGTTTATCCAGAATTCGGATATCTATATAAATTTAAAATTTCATTCACATAAGCATGTGGAGCTATGATTCGAACTTAGGGACGAAAAAATTTAAAAGGAGCGACAAGCGAGATTGTGATATTAGGATTTACAATTTATACAATCTAAATGTATGGTTCGTTCTTTCTGTTTTTAAGAGGAGCGAGACTGATATTAAGTCAGTACCATATATCTTAACTAGTTTTGGTGTTTGGCACTGTCCTGCAAGCTACCTAAATTTATCGTTTAAATTTTATTGTATGAAATTTGTGGATGTGGGAATTTGATGATCCACGGGGTGTTTTGAAAAAGGAGTCGCCACCAAGTTTTAAGAAAACTCGGAAATCGATTTATAGAAAAGGATTCGTGTTTGGGTACTGTTGGAATATGTGTCCTCCGACAATAATGCGATCACGACTGTTGATCATGATGATCACATGTTTAAATCTCATTATAAAGAATACAATTGGGAAGTAATATTGTTACTGTCAACTGGTCAACATATATCGGTAATGATTGGTGACTAGAGTTTGACATTACTTGTCGTGCGACGGTGGTGATCGATTGACCCCTAGGTCATACCTATAGGGCAACACTCTTAATTGATTATTTAATTAATCGTATAATGTTGCGAGTTAATTAAATTACTTGAAAATTGACGGACGATTTTGGAAGTAAAATTTACGTATCAAATTGAAATGTGATTAAATGAGATACGGTCTGAGTAATTAAATTGTATAATTACTCGGATGAAATAAATTGTTTAATGTAACAATTAAATTGAATGAATTGTTATAAATACAATCTGTTGTGATTTATAAATGGTAAAATATTTTGGCACAAGTAATTATGAAATTACTAAGTTAATTTTTGTATGTGACGTATTTTTATTAATACGTTGATTTTTAATATGTTAAAAATACATAACAAATTTATGTCACATATGACATGTGACATATTGACAATTGACAAAAATAATATGGAATCCATATTATCAAATGGACCGAAATTACAAGAAGAGGATTAAGCTAATTAATTGTTTAATTAGTAGCTAAACATAATGATTGTTTTGCTTTAGTAGTCATGCAAGCCTATGGTGCATTGTGAAGACAAATAAGTCCATGCATTGGCTCCCCTTTACCTCTCCTCTTACACGGTTTTGAGAAGCAAAAACCCATCATTGTTTTTTCTATAATTTTTACCTAATAATATACTAAGTGTAGTGTATTATTCATTCATTCCTTCTATCATCCAAAATACAATTTTAGAGAGAATAAAAATCCTCCTCTCCTTCTCTCTAAAAACCGAAACATTTATGTGTTTTATAAATATTTTGGTTCAATTTTCTACCTAATTAATATTATACTAGTTCTTGTAATATTAATTAAATTAAGAGAAAGCCTTGGGTATAAAGCTTAGGGAGAGATCCTATACTTAGATCTTGTTCATCCATAAGGAAAGCTCAAGAACAAGAGAGAAAGGTGATCTCTCTTGTGCCCAATATAACCGAAATCCACAATGTAAGGACATGATTTCTCCTCTATTTATATTTTGTTTGCATGCATAAAATCCGTATTTAATTTTATGACAAATTAATTTCAACATATATGAGTATGTTAGTATGTATATGAATCTACATTTCCTTCAATCGGTATCAGAGCCACGGTTGTTTGCATGCAAATTGGTTAAAAGTTTTTCCGAGTTATAAGAATAACAAATAAAACTTGTAAAATTTGTGTTATTATGATATATCACGAAATTAATCCATGCATGTTAATATTTCTGGTCCTAAAATGTTTTAGGATATTTTGGTTAATTTTTCGGATTTTTATTGTTCATAATTTACAATAATGGCATTTAAATGTGATTTTATGAGTAAAAATGTCATTTTTGGTCTAAAATTAGCTATACTTCGAATTTTCCATTGATTTTTGGATATGTTGTCACATATATTATTTTGAGATAACCTGTAAATTTTCATAATTTTTGGACTTGTTATGCTCGAAAAATGAATTTTTCATTATTAAATTCGGATTTAGGTGAAAAATAGGTTAATATGAGTTAAATTTCGAATATGGTCATAGAAAATTAATATGTTGTCATATGCAATTTTACAAGATGTGTGTAAAATAATTGGCTATAAAGAAGTCTTTTTGCATGATTTATGGATTTTTGAAGAAAAATAGCATAAATAGTGACATTATTAGTGGAAAATTAATAAAACATAATCTATGACTTAGGAAAAACGTCTAATGTTGCATTTTATTATCTTTTTCAGATCTAAAATTGAAAAGTTAGTGAAAATAATTTTTCCATGTTTTTATGATTATTTTATTAAAAATCGATAAACCGCAACATTGTTTTTTCGGTAAATTTTCGAAATTTTTTGTAATACTCGGGAATTGTAGGAACGCTGTTGACCGATCTTGTTGACCAAACAGACCTTAGGGATGATTGGGTGAGGGATCAGACTGGTAATAGGGGGCGTATAAGTCAGTCACTCGACCTAGCGGAGGCCACTCGGCCGAGTATCACCAATACTCGACCGAGTGGAGTCTACTCGGCCGAGTATTCCTATACTCGACCGAGTATGGCTGCTGTCGACGCGTTATTATAAATGCGTGTTCGCGAGATTCATTTCTATTTTCTCATTTCCTCGACAGTTTCTCTTTCTCTAACCCTAGAACATCTCCCTACTCTATCACTCCATAGCCTCATACCTAAAAGGGATTAGCTTAAAACCCTACCATGGGAATGTTGGGATTCTCGGAGCAAGGAGGACGTGGGTGGTGGTTGTTTATGTCGTCACTGATGTGCAAGGTTAGGTAAGTTGCTGCCTTGTGTCCTTTTGATTGATTCTTTGAGTATAGTCGTGTAATAGGACATGGTTATTATTGTTAGGGTGCTTATTGGAGTCGTGCGCGGCTGTAGTTGGAAGTCTTTCATGCTTTGCGATGAGGTAGGGTCTCCCTACTCAGTCTACTGTTAATTGAATTGAATTTATGATTGTATTGTGATTCATGGCTATCCGTTGATCATCGGAGTATAGTGGTTGTGGTAATGATGACGTTGTCATGTGACAAAACGATGTTGTGATTGAGATTGTGGTGGAGTCACTTGCGGGAGTGGCTCCACACCCTAGTTCGCCCTCCGTGGAACCCGCCACGGGAGGGGATGTGCACATTAAGGGACAGGGACGTTAGTCGCTCGTTGAGGAGCCGGACTAGGTGGGGATGGGTCATGTCACCCATGCGGCGAGGATTACCTGTTGCGATGGGTAATCTGGCAGGGCTACACACTTCGTGTGTAGTCGGTGTTGGTACGAGGTGATGAGTGTGGGATAGTGGATGATCAGCTATTTACTTTATTGTTTTATCTTATATTTGGTTAGTCGATCGACCCCGTGTTGTTTTTTGTGGTATCTGCGGTGATCCATTCGGGGATGGTGAGCGGTTGGTTTAGCGTATTATTGTTGATTACTGCTGCTGGGATTGGAGGGATCGAGTCATCACGCTACTAGTCTAGAGATGTAGAATCACAAGTGTTGTAATCGAATTGTACTTTAGGGAACTTGAATAGAATGGTAATGTAATAGATGTTCTAATAATATAACATTGTTCTTATATTGTCTAATTTGATCTACCTCCTCGAAACCGAGATGGTGACACCGTCATATCTTTGGAATGGTCCTTGGTAAGGCGTTACGGTGTACGGGGTGTTACAAAGTGGTATCGTGAGCCGACGATTTTGGAACCTGAACTAACGTAATTAATGAACATAGGGTGTCAATTAAAATGAACCTGGTGTATGTACGTTGGGAGCCCCAGCCGATGCTAGATTTTGAGTGAGTAGGCGCCCTCATTTCAAAATCATGGCCCCATCGGACTTAAGCCAGACACGGGAAAAGGGTAGATAGTGTGAGTCGTGGATTGCTAAGTGTTGTGTGTTGTGTGCATCTAATGTGTGTGTATCTACTACTAGAGTGGTATGTGTTAGTTGGATGTGTAGGAAAGTGGAAGTGAATACGGAATTGTTGCAATGTGTGATCAGTGACAAATTAATCAATTTGTTTTATGTTGAATGGGTTAGGTGTGAAATTATTGTGTTCCAAATGTGAATAAGGTGTATGTCCGTGATTAGCGAAAGTAGAAATGATGTGATATAGAGCTAAACCTGATAGTTACCGTAATTAGGTTGTGACATATGTCATGTGGGTACAGTAAAAATAGTTTCTTGGCATAGTGAGGGATGAAGGTAGAAGCGATGATTGTTTGGAGATGAATGTACGGATATACGTGTTGTTATGTGTTTACGTGGTAGGAATCAGTTTTAATTGTGATGAGCCGGAATCCCGGAACTCCGAACAATATTAGTTGATTTTGCAGGAACAGTGAAAAGTTACGACTCCTTCTCTATTTCGAAAATTAGATCGAGTAGATGCGAGTACTCGACCGAGTAGAACAAACTCGGCCGAGTATCATGTTACATAACCGAGTGCCCATTTTGTTAGAATAATAATCTATTCTGGTCTTCAAAACTCGACCGAGTAAGAATGGTACTCGACCGAGTAACGCACACTCGGCCGAGTATCCTAAATACTCGACCGAGTACTGAACACTCGGCCGAGTATTCCTAACACTCGACCGAGTGTTCTTTGTGCAGCCAATTGCGGGTTATACAAAAACCCTAATTTCGTGCCTTTCTTTCTTATTTCCGCCTCCCATCTTCATCTTTCCTTCTCTCTAAAACTCCATACTCTTCCTTTCTCAAGCTTTTGGGTAAAATCTTGGTGTCACACTTGTCCTTAGTTGCCCTAACTCCGTTTAAGGTAAGATTTAGACTCAAATTCCTTTATTGTTTTCAAAGACATTGTGTATTAGCATGCTATACTTCGATTTCTTGTTCAAAACAATTGAAATTCAGTCTTAAACTCATTAATTTTTCGAATTCGACTTCATATAGACTTTGTGTACAATTTTGGTTGATTGTTTTATGTTGTAGGGTTATCAAAAACGAAATTCTCATTGTGATTGTTGAGTATTCTCTAGATCGAAGTGATTTAAAATTGGAACCATATGAGTAGTAGGGTAGTTGGTGATTTTCTGATAGTTGTCCTAAAAATATTGTTCTCAAATCAGTATGCAAGTGAAACAGTCCGCCTTTTGTGCTAAGAGTTTCAAATGTCAATCCTTTGTTAAAGATAATTTTTTTGCAGTATGGTGAAAACTAGAGGTTTACCCAACAAGAGACCTCGCGCGAATGTCCAACTCGAGGTTGGGCAAGGTAGCAGTGGACCGGTTGTACCGCCGGTGGAGGCCTATCCATCGGTAACTTTCGCTAACTTCGATCATCGTAAGGCTTTCGTGGCTCTTATGCGCCGTCCTTTTCGCCCCACCCGTTGTGTCAACCCTAGTATCCTTGAGACTTTGGGGATTAAGGAGGACATAATTCACATTTTCAAGATTTTGGGCATGGAGGGGTTGTATCACTTGAGAAAGAAATCATACCCCCACTTGACCTTAGAATTTTTGAGCTCTTTCGTTTATGATAGGAAGGGCAAGACTGTCTCTTTTCGTCTCATGAATGAGGATCATGAGCTTACCCTTGATGAGTTGGCTGACCATTTGGGTTTAGAGGCCGAGGATGATGACTACCTTAGTGACGTGGCCAAGAACAAAGTGGCGCACCTCGGTACCTTCCTTATTTGATAGCGAGACCCGCCCCTACCGTCGATGCCATGTTGATTAATGATATCCAAAGACGTTTCCCTTCGTATGTTTCTAAGGATGTTGACCTGTCTACTTTACTCGAGAGAGGACGTGAGTAAACTCAACTCTCACGAAGTCATGCTTCTTGTGTCCTACCTTAACCTCCACCGTCGGAAACCGTTTTACTACGGTGCTCTGGTATAGTGTGCTCTAGTCCGGAGCGCATGGCACGATCCGAGACCCGATTTGTTGCTTGCGGGGCCATAGTGACCCGCCTAGCTCGGCCGACCGACCGACTTTGAGGCCCCACCTCCTGAGGGGAATGAGTATGTTGAGGTTGTGCCCACCATGGACGCCCAATACTGGCGTCAGAACCGATGGTTGAGGAAGATGGATGATGGGTCGTATGCTTGGAGGGTGAGAGGTACTATGTGGATGGTGCTTCCGGACCCACTCACCTCCTCCCTGTTGTTGATCATTTGGCCGAGTGGGAGCCTTGTGGCATTCCTGACACGAGCCCCGCTTACGATCGACCCTCGGATCCTCCCGGACTTACCCGAGCCCGTCACCGTACATGAGGGACAAAGCGGCAGCACCTCCCCACCTAGGGAGCGTCGTGGAGTTAGGCGACCTAGGGTAGACCCGGTTGTGTCTTACTCTGCCCCGACTCTTACCCTTACCACCCCTACCGCTCTCGCCGTACCCTACGGTGCATGACCCTAGGATGCGGCCTCGAGCCGGGCCGAGCGGATCTCTTCTACTTTGGTGCTCCGCAACCTTCATGAGATGACCCTTAATCGGGGCATCGGGACCGATTTGGCACACTTGTATGGTGGAGAGGACCGGGAGTGGATACGGGAGTGTTCCACGGTTATGGGGTGGATCCGGGTTTCTGGAGACCTCCGGAGGAGACCGAGTTTGGCTACCTCGCGGGACCGTGGGGAGCCAACTCCTCGTGATCGGTGGGAGGGGACTACTCGGCGCAGCAGGTTTTCCAGTGCGGGAGTTCGGGTGCGGTACTTAAAGCGCGGCGGTGGTGATGACATGGAGGAGGGTCCTCATTCTTGATCTTGGATGTTGTTTAGTTGATTTCTTAGATGTTAGACTTATTTAGTGGTGATGGACTTGTTTTGTTGTGTCGGATTTATTGCCTCTTCTTTAGACGTTGCCTTCAGTATTTGGTGTCTTCTGTTGGATGATTGTATTAGGCCATAAGGCCGTTACTTGGTTAACGTATGGAGACGTGTTTCATGTCACTTCAAGTAGGAATTAGTCATGTGTTAAACCATTGTGAAGTATTGTTGCAGAATTGTTGCAGGTTGTAGTGATAGCCAAGTGATATCGACAAAACGCTCTCTGGCGGCATCACTCGACCGAGTATAGATTACTACTCGACCGAGTAGAGCTTACTCGGCCGAGTATTCCTATACTCGACCGAGTAGAGCTTACTCGGCCGAGTATTCCTATACTCGACCGAGTAAAGCATACTCGACCGAGTAGCCTTTCATACTCGGTCGATTATTGCGACTTCAGAGGGACATTGACAGTTTGTTATGAAAATTTCATAATTACGTGATAATTGTGTGACAAAGCTTGTTAGATACTTGGTTGCTATGTTTTAGTAGATAACGTCCTACAGATGGATCATTATGGTATCATGGATTTATGAGTGTTGGTATCGGCTATAAATTTATGAATGTTTTGTGGTATAAAACAGGTTAGTTATTCTAAGGGAGAGGGAGATACCCTAGACATTTAATTATATGAAGGTAATATTTTACTCATATCACGTGCTCACTGTGAGAAATTTTATACGCATGTATATGTTTGGTTACAATGATAATTGTTTCAATGAGGGTAAGTATAGACCTGTTCTTTTTCAGTTATTCTAGATGTTAACTGTCGCTATAAGAGTATATATGTTGGTTGTTGAAGTATTTGGTTTTTATAAGTCATTAAAGTGTAATGTCGTAAAACAAGTTGAGCTACATGAGTTTATAAGTAATGTCACCGTCAGGTGGTACGTTTTAGCGTTGGGTTTGGGAAAATGATTACTGGTGAACTTCGGGGACGAAGTTCCTTTAAGAGGGGAAGAGTAATGTCGCGGAATTAAGTATTTAATTATGTAAAATATGTGTTTAGTTAGGTGATTTTGGAATTACATGTATGTAGTTAACATTCGGAATTTATGTTCATGTTTCTTGAAGCGATAGCTATGTTGTATTCGGGTAATATAAAGGTTATACTATGATGTCTCAACTAAATTTTATGACAAGTATTGTATTTATGAAAAATGTATCTTCTTCATGTGTAAGTATTTAATTTTATGAGATATTGGGAATCATATGTATGTTAGGTACGCTCACACTCGGGATTACTGAATTACAATTATGTTTTCTTTATGCTACATCTATGTTGGATTCAAGTAATACGAAAATTTTAGGGCGCAAGGGTGTCAAGTAATATGAAGAGTCGATTCAATTGATGATAATTGGTATACGTGTTCGGAATGTGGTGATTGTGTACTTCTGTACTTTACAATGGTGTGTCGCTTTGCAAATTGTATATTTAATATAAACGTATGGAACGTAGTAGTTACAAGGGTGTATGGTTTTCTTACATTGTGTAAAGCGTTTCAATTGCATACTTGTGTAAGTATAGAGTTGAATGCCGTTTTGAATAATCTCCGTATGTATATGTGTAAGTTGTGAGTAGCATTGTTTGGGAAGGTAGCGGTGGTAAGCGATTGTTGTTGAATAAGATGGCTTGTTGTTGAATAAGATGGCTGATGATAATTGATGGATAGTGTGAAGTTATATACCTTTGGGTAGGTGGTTAAGGCCATGGTACCTTTGTGTCGTACGGGCTGAACTTCGGGGACGAAGTTCTTTTAAGGGGGGAAGATTGTAATACTCGGGAATTGTAGGAACGCTGTTGACCGATCTTGTTGACCAAACAGACCTTAGGGATGATTGGGTGAGGGATCAGACTGGTAATAGGGGGCGTATAAGTTAGTCACTCGACCTAGCGGAGGCCACTCGGCCGAGTATCACCAATACTCGACCGAGTGGAGTCTACTCGGCCGAGTATTCCTATACTCGACCGAGTATGGCTGCTGTCGACGCGTTATTATAAATGCGTGTTCGCGAGATTCATTTCTATTTTCTCATTTCCTCGACAGTTTCTCTTTCTCTAACCCTAGAACATCTCCCTACTCTATCACTCCATAGCCTCATACCTAAAAGGGATTAGCTTAAAACCTTACCATGGGAATGTTGGGATTCGCGGAGCAAGGAGGACGTGGGTGGTGGTTGTTTATGTCGTCACTGATGTGCAAGGTTAGGTAAGTTGCTGCCTTGTGTCCTTTTGATTGATTCTTTGAGTATAGTCGTGTAATAGGACATGGTTATTATTGTTAGGGTGCTTATTGGAGTCGTGCGCGGCTGTAGTTGGAAGTCTTTCATGCTTTGCGATGAGGTAGGGTCTCCCTACTCAATCTACTGTTAATTGAATTGAATTTATGATTGTATTGTGATTCATGGCTATCCGCTGATCATTGGAGTATAGTGGTTGTGGTAATGATGACGTTGTCATGTGACAGCTGCGATGTTGTGATTGAGATTGTGGTGGAGTCACTTGCGGGAGTGGCTCCACACCCTAGTTCGCCCTCCGTGGAACCCGCCACGGGAGGGGATGTGCACATTAAGGGACAGGGACTGTTAGTCGCTCGTTGAGGAGCTGGACTAGGTGGGGATGGGCTGCGGTCACCCACTGGCGGCGAGGATTACCCGTTGCGATGGGTAATCGCGGGGCTACACACTTCGTGTGTAGTCGGTGTTGGTACGAGGTGATGAGTGTGGGATAGTGGATGATCAGCTATTTACTTTATTGTTTTATCTTATATTTGGTTAGTCAGTACTGACCCCGTGTTGTTTTGTGGTATCTGCGGTGATCCATTCGGGGATGGTGAGCAGATTGGTTTAAAGTATTGTTGATTACTTGTTCTTTGGGATTGGAGGGATCGAGTCATCACGCTACTAGTCTAGAGATGTAGAATCACAAGTGTTGTAATCGAATTGTACTTTAGGGAACTTGAATAGAATGGTAATGTAATAGATGTTCTAATGATATAACATTGTTCTTATATTGTCTAATTTGATCTACCTCCTCGGGAAACCGAGATGGTGACACCGTCATATACTGGAATGGTCCTTGGTAAGGCGTTCTGGTGTACGGGGGTGTTACATTTTTAACCTAAGATTTTGAACATTATGAGTGTCATGGAATTTTTCCAGAATGTTCATGAGTTTAAAATTTCAAATTTTGAATTTATTTGAAATTTTGTGATTTATTTGAAGTCTAATAGCTTATTTTCGTAATTTTTGGTCCATTTATGAACAATTTTTATAAAATATGGGTTAATTATGGTCAAATTATTAGTGAAGACTAAATTTTGAGTCCTAAGAGGTTAGGATAATTAACTTATGCATAAATATGAGTTTATACATTTTTGTGATTATAAAATGTTGAAATCACGCAAATCCGTAAAAACCGAGTAATATACGATATTGGCTAATTAAAAGGCGATTTAGCATAAAATTGAGCATGTTCTTACATATTATAATGCTGCATTTTCTTTATGATTGTCATAATTTTAATTTATGTAATTTTTGAATTATGTAATTTTACTTAGTATAGCCTTAGATTTTAATTGGTATTTCCCGAAATGTATGGGAATATCGATTCGGTTGTAATTTTTATTGTGATCTCGTATCACCGTTTTGTAATTTAATAGATTTATTTTATTTTAGTTACAAATGTATAATAGGAAATTATGTAATTTATTATGTAATTTTATTCATTCCGGAGTTCCAAAAGACGGATTTCTTCAAGAATGACGATACATA
The DNA here is from genome assembly GCF_048544455.1 of Silene latifolia. Classification (NCBI taxonomy): domain Eukaryota; kingdom Viridiplantae; phylum Streptophyta; class Magnoliopsida; order Caryophyllales; family Caryophyllaceae; genus Silene; species Silene latifolia. The sequence goes on along the minus strand of NC_133529.1, from coordinate 104,859,807 downwards.
AAGACGGTGTTACCTCGAGATGCGTGCCACAACCGAAGTTCAAGGGACCAATGGAGTTGGTTTCCGAATATGTAATAGTTAAATAGTTTTTCTATTTTAGGAAAGGCCATACTAGGATTTATTTATCTTTATGCTTGCATTTTATTTTATGTCACATGCATCGCTAAATCGCCATAACTAAAACATGCATTTTTATCTTATCGAGTTTATCGACCGTGTCAATTCAAATTATCGTAGTTCACCGCTTTAGTTCACTTAAAACGTGATAGATAATAAATTGGCATGACCTCTCGCTAAAACAATTAATTGAGACATAGCCTTACCAAATAGTAGAAACCATGAAAACCTATTTCGCGAGGGAGTGCACTCGGCTACCCCGGGGTACAAACCTTGTTACGTAGGGGAAGTGGGTGATGAATGTTAATCCACCGAATTCATGTTGATAAGGGATGTATCGGCTACCCCGTGCCCAAGTTGATGTGGGTTTGGATAATGGACACATTTATTCGAAATTTGGATTGAACTCAACAAAAGTAATTGATAAGGGTTGCATCGGCTACCCCGTGCCCTTGTTGATGTGTTTTGGGCTATAGATAAACATTAGAGTAATTTTATCGACCAAGAGTTCTAAAAGTAGAATCGATTAAAAGGTTAATCCACCGAGTTATATTGATAAAGGTTGCATCGGCTACCCCGTGCCTAAGTCGATATGAATTTGGGTCTTGGAATCATTTATCTAGTTGGGTAGAGGTCACTAGAAAAATGCTTAAAACTTGTTTAAATCATACATTTTTACGAGTATTATTAAAACGACAATTGTTTTACTCCTTATATTTTGTTTTGTAGACCACTTCTTTTTCATAACAAATGGCAACACCAACACCAACTCCTAATGCTACACCTCTCGCTAGTTCATCTTGGCTCCGATCCTTTATGGATCGATGTAAACTCGAAAAGAATGGGTCAAATTTCTCCGAATGGGATGCCCAACTCAAATTAGCCGCCGAAGGTGACGACAAACTTCGTTACCTTACCGAGGCCTCTCCGCCCGAACCCTCCACTAGGTCCACCGCGGCCACTAGGGAAGCATATGAGGCTTACCAAAAGGAGTCCGCCGCAATGAAAAATGTCTTAATATTTGCGATGGAGGCGGACCTCCAAAGGAGAGCCTTTAAAATGGGCAATGCTAATGAGATTTACTCCAAACTTGTGACCATGTTTTCACAAACTCCGCGGATCGTCCAATATGAGGCGGTCGCGGCATTCTTTGATCTCGACTTCAAAGAGGGCCAAAAGGTTAGCCCTCATGTGCTCAAACTCATGGAGCTTGTCGAGACCATGAAAATTCAAAAGGTTGAAATCCCCAAAGAACTCATCGTAGATAGGATTCTACACTCCTTGTCCAAAGTCAAGGCATATGTGCAATTCCGGGTGAATTTCAACATGCAAGACAAGGATGTGTCTCTTGAGGAGTTGCACAAGTTACTTGTGCAAGCCGAGAGGGACATGGGGTTAAATGTGAACCCTCCCAAGGATGTGCTTAACATAAGCACTAAGAGTAAGGGGAAATTCAAGAAGAGTGGAAGGAAGGGTAAAAAGCAAGCTCCCTCATTCACCAAAGCTAAGTCTTGTGAAGCTAGCACATCCAAAGTCAAGAAGGGTCCTCTTGACAAATGCCATTATTGTAATGGCATGGGACATTGGAAAAGAAATTGTTCCAAATACCTTGGTGATATCAAAGCTGGAAAGATCACTCCAGTAGGTAAATGACTAACCTTCTTTTATGTTTCTAACTCAACTATGGTATTATGATGCAAAGTTGTGATAATGTATCTCCCTTTTTTATTGTAAATAGGGCCTCCACCAAGCAAAGACAAGGGAAAAGAAAAACAAGCATGAGAAACCATGGAGAAGCTAAGGATAGCTTTTGTGGAGCCTTGTTTTTCATTGTCTTATTTTAAGTTATGTTTTGAATTTTTAGAACTTTAAGTTTCCGTGTTCGACATGGAAAAGTATTTTGGATAATGAGTTGTATCTTGGATGATGGTGACTTGGTTTGCAACCCAAGTCACCCGTTTTATCATTTATCCTTTTAATGTTCTAAATTTCATCTTTAAAATGCTTGCGTTTTGAAACATAAGATTATTCACTTAAAGTGATCTAATAGACAAATATAATGACGGGTTTCATTATATGTCCACATGCTTAAGGCGTGTGTATGATCATTTATAAAGCGATTTTGAGTCTATGAACTCTCCTAAAGGTATGTCAATCACCAAGTACACATATGAAAACAATAACTATTAGTCTATCTATGAGATAGTTCTCCTTATACTTCAACATCATTAATTTGTGTCTCATATGCTATCTTTGAATGTTTAGTGTATTTATTCTAAAGATAGAGTGGGAGAAAAATGAGGACACCAACACACAAGGCAAGATAAAATTGTGTACTTGTGTATATGAAGATCTACGCAAGAGAGAATGATTTGAATAAAGGTATATCTATTTACATAGTATACCGAATAGATGAGATCTATGGTCTCAAGTTAGTTCTATATGACTAAAGAGACCAAGTGAAGTAATCATAAGAGTATATTCTCAAGATAACTACACGAGGAGACCAAAAGAAAGTTTTGGAAGAAAAATGACTAATGTAAAGTCTTAACAAGTTTTTGACTAAGTTTATGAAACATTTGACCAATAGTTTCAACCTTGAGATTTACTTAAGAGCCTAAATAAATCATAGTAACATACTAGTTATGATCGAGTTGCAAAGATTGATATACCGATATCCTCAATGGCCAAAGTTTTAACCACGCAAATGTCATTGCTTAACCTCACTATGAAATGGTTAAACATCCTTCCAAAAGGGTATTTGCGAAGGACGTATTCTAGATATTGTTTATACTTGAATAATGACATTGCTACACATCATTATGACGTGAGTGTGTGGGAGATTTAAAATCTCTTTCCGTAAGATTAAGATAAGACCACTTCAAAATAGGTATTTTAAAAGGATATGATGGGAACATATATGGTTTTATCCTAATAACTTGGCAATGCAATTTATATTTCAATTCTTGATAAATTTCGATTGAGAAGTCAATTTCGAAATGTGCAGAATTGAGTGGGAGTTAAGAAATTCTCATGTGAAGACATGGAATTTAGTGGGAGCTATCATCCTTTGAATGTTTACAACTCATCACTCATTAAAGAATTACGAGCTAATACCTTCTTTCATAAAGAAGCATTTGAGTTTTCAATTCTGGATGAAAATGGACAATGATGAATCCAATTACATCAAGGGATGTTGGATTAGTATTAAGAGATACACATCGTATCAACATTCACATAGGTTATTCATGTAGATGAAAATGGAATTGCCATTAGCAGTCATGGTCTTTCATTGAGCCTATGAACGGTTGATCTCATGATTATTAGTAACTAATGTTTCCGCCATTAGAATAATCATGTACATGTCCAATTATGAATCATATGCATAAGAGCATGATGATGGATGGTAAGCCATAATAGAAACGTCATGTATTCTCAAGAAGAATCCAATGAGCGATTTCGGTGTTTAACGGAATACTCCATTATGTGAGAAGAGGTTGCACATATTGTAGAAAATCCGAGCACATATGAGGATTTATGAGAATCCCAATTCTTTCAAGCCTAGAAAGAGAAATGGGAAGTTTTTTGAAAGATGCTTGGTTAAATAAGAGGTTATTCAAAAATCAATCTTTCCTAGTTAAGCTAGGACTTGTGAGAAGTGCTAAACTAAATAATCTTGTCAATTGTTACAAGATTCTACAAAACATATACCTAGTGCATTATGTGTGGATGGAGTACTTGATCAGTACAAGTTATATCATTCATCACAAATTCGTTCGTTATGTGATAGTCGATAAGAAAGTTCTTTCAAGTTAAAGAACCGAAACCAAGGTCGGGAACCTTGATGTGTACTTGGTAAGATTCATGCTATGAGAGAGAACATGAATGTGAAGGAGATTGCAAGTGTAAGAAGTTTGAACACATGGACACATGGGATGTTAAACTTCTATTGCAATCAATAAGTGTTTACACTGATGATATACATCACAAGGTTGTGATATGATATTGACTACCCGAGTGTGATGTCGACATTTGTCGTTTGAGTTATTATTAACTCACCTTGTACATTGTTATATCCAAACGGGTTGTAGAGACAATTGAACCCCGTTAAAGTGAACATGGATTAACATTGTTTTTGCCCATAGTTACTTATATGAGGTGACGTCTCGAAGTGACTAGAGTGTGATGCGATTGATGGCAAGTTCAAGTGCCATAGAGTCATGTGAGATGACTAGTCGATCACATAGGCAGACTGTTAGGAACATTTTGTCGGGCCTTATGACCGCTTATAGAGTTCTGGCAAATTTATATAGCCTGGTCGTGGCGAGAGCTACTATAGTATTCAAATGAGTCGATTCTTTTGACTAAAGACTATTCGCCTAAGATGGCAGAGTTTCAGATTAACTTTGATTTGTGTTACTACGACCTTCGTAAATGGGGTCAAATGGGCATATTTTGGGTTATGATGACTGTGGCTAGTCGAAGGGAATAAGTGCGATAGGAATTGTCCACCCCTAGTCAGGGTTATAACAATATCTCAGGGCCACTCGAGGAGTAATGAATCGAAATGCGTGGCCACGCTCGGAAAGTATCTATGATAGATAAGTCCTGGTCAATCGCTTATTCTCCAGATCGAGGAAACCACTCTCGATATGATCACTTGCAAGTACGACCTGAAAGACACCTTGCATTGAGTGGGAGATAGTAATAGGACAAGAGAATTGGTGACGCACACTTGTCGAGGACAAGTGGGAGATTGTTGGAATATGTGTCCTCCGACAATAATGCGATCACGACTGTTGATCATGATGATCACATGTTTAAATCTCATTATAAAGAATACAATTGGGAAGTAATATTGTTATCTTGTCAACCGGTCAACATATATCGGTAATGATTGGCTGACTAGAGTTTGACATTACTGTCGTGCGACGGTGGTGATCAGTTGACCCCCTAGGTCATACCTATAGGGCAACACTCTTAATTGATTATTTAATTAATCGTATAATGTTGCGAGTTAATTAAATTACTTGAAAATTGACGGACGATTTTGGAAGTAAAATTTACGTATCAAATTGAAATGTGATTAAATGAGATACGGTCTGAGTAATTAAATTGTATAATTACTCGGATGAAATAAATTGTTTAATGTAACAATTAAATTGAATGAATTGTTATAAATACAATCTGTTATGATTTATAAATGGTAAAATATTTTGGCACAAGTAATTATGAAATTACTAAGTCGATTTTTGTATGTGACGTATTTTTATTAATACGTTGATTTTTAATATGTTAAAAATACATAACAAATTTATGTCACATATGACATGTGACATATTGACAATTGACAAAAATAATATGGAATCCATATTATCAAATGGACCGAAATTACAAGAAGAGGATTAAGCTAATTAATTGTTTAATTAGTAGCTAAACATAATGATTGTTTTGCTTTAGTAGCCATGCAAGCCTATGGTGCATTGTGAAGACAAATAAGTCCATGCATTGGCTCCCCTTTACCTCTCCTCTTACACGGTTTTGAGAAGCAAAAACCCATCATTGTTTTTTCTATAATTTTTACCTAATAATATACTAAGTGTAGTGTATTATTCATTCATTCCTTCTATCATCCAAAATACAATTTTAGAGAGAATAAAAATCCTCCTCTCCTTCTCTCTAAAAACCGAAACATTTATGTGTTTTATAAATATTTTGGTTCAATTTTCTACCTAATTAATATTATACTAGTTCTTGTAATATTAATTAAATTAAGAGAAAGCCTTGGGTATAAAGCTTAGGGAGAGATCCTATACTTGGATCTTTGTTCTTCCATAAGGGAAAGCTCAAGAACAAGAGAGAAAGGTGATCTCTCTTGTGCCCAATATAACCGAAATCCACAATGTAAGGACATGATTTCTCCTCTATTTATATTTTGTTTGCATGCATAAAATCCGTATTTAATTTTATGACAAATTAATTTCAACATATATGAGTATGTTAGTATGTATATGAATCTACATTTCCTTCAGGTACGTGTTAGGAAGTCTGTTAATAAGACACCTACCTCGCCCGTCGCAATGACGGCCTCTACTCAGAAATATGATGGCTAGTCGAATGAATTGTATTTGTTGAAGTGCAAACAACATTTTGACCCTAACATGTGAATTCCGTTCTCTGTCAATTTAATACAACGAAGTACATGTTAAGGATTTTCGAGAAAAGAGTAGCAACATGGCATCTTTCAGTCGAGCTTTGAAGGTGCAAACGAAGTCCAATATGGGTGTTCTTTGACTTGATGGAATCGTGGAAGTGCAGAGTTACCAAACATGGTCAGAGGGGTGGTCAATGATTGGTCTAAGGGTGGTGAAATGGGCCGTGAACATGTGCTGGTCAGGAGGGTGCTAAACAGTAATTCTGGGTTCATGGTTTTGGTCAGGGGGTCTTTCAATGATTATTCAACAGAGTTAGGATGGTCCTATGAGTCTGAAACTTGGTGGTGCAGTCCTAGTTCGTAGTGTCAGGATGACGGTGGTTCTGTTGGATATGGTGGGAGGTGGCGTTAAAGGTGTTGTTTTGAGGGGTTGTGCAGGGTCTTGTCGCGGGTTAATTCACAATCGAAAACAGGGGGTAATTGTTACAAATTGGCCGAGTTACATTCATTTACATGCTTCCTATCTATGCTACGTCATGACTATTAATCTAAGTCAATTTACTAACGGAATTTACATGCTAAACTAAGTCATAAAGCTTGATAAGCGAACGAATGAAACTAATCCATGCTAGTCAATTTACATGCTCATACTACGAAATGAAAACGATCTTTTAAACTAACGTCACGTTCATATTGTTATTACCGGATTAGATTAGTGATTTACATGTGAGATACGATGCTAATGATGGTGATAAACAAGAGATACAACATGGGGAAAGGGAGGAATTAACGAGACAAATAAACGATAAAAAACATGCTACAAACGAAATGGACACGGGTTGAAGGGAGTTGGGCTGCTGCTAAGGGGCTCGAAAATGGCTGGGATTTGAGTTGGGTTTGATTGGTTTTTCATGGGAAATCGGGTCAAAGGTGAGGTGAGTGGATTAGGTGGAAGTCGAGTTTAAATCGGATTAAAAATCGTCTTTTAAAATCGCTTTGAAAACTCATTTTAAAACGAATAAACAAACGATAAATAATCAACATAAAAACTCGGAAATATGAAATTATTTGATTAATTAAAAATCATTTGGTCAAAAATGCATCTCATTTAAAATCAATTTGCTAAAAAGGTTATTTTTCTAATAAACTTTTAAATTAATATTAAATAAATAAAACATTAAAGACTTTATGAAATTAATCAAAATAACGACACTTTATTCGATCTATATCATCAATTGAACTCCATTGATCTCGTCAGTCGGATTTTACCCCGCTCATACATTAACGTCTTATCATCATCGGGTGTTTTTCGGAAGTCTTATAAATGCCACTATCGACAGATACGGGTATCTACAAAATTGAATTGCGTTGACTTGCCTTATTCATACTATTACGAAGTACGAGTACCATTTATCAAACATATTATTGGATATATTCAACACTTCCATTGTTACTACTGTTACTTTCACTACATTTTCTATTACTACTATTAATTTCACTACTCCCCCTTCATTATTAATGCTTTTACTACTCTCGTATTAAATACTATTAATTTTATTACCTCCGTTGTTACTTCTATTGCTTTCATTACTCCATTTGTTATTTTTGTTACTTTTGTTACTCAGATTGATGATTACTATCATATTTACTACAATTTATTTTCACTACTAACATTATTACTTTTGCTACTTAAACAATTTTATCATGTTTATATATTTTAAATGAATATATTCTATGTTTGCATTAAATCATTATGTTACTTCATTTTAGCAAATTTAGTTTCTATATATATATCAACTAGTTATCTAACCGTATTAAATTTAGTTTCTATATATCAACTAGTTATCTAACCTTTGTACATCTAATAAACATTGAAATTTATTGGTTTCCGGATTATATACTCCATAAAACTAGTATTGGTGCCCGGCTACGCTCGGGCTACCTCTATTTACCATTAAAATTTATTTTCAATTAAATAAAACTACTATCAAGTGCATAACTCCTAAATTTATCTTTAATATATTTTTCTATGTCATATCTTAAAATTACGATGAAATAAATTATGAGACAAATTCACTATTCCCGCTACTAATATTTTACTTAAATCGATTAGTTAGCTAATTGTTCATATATGCTTTCTTTTATTGTTAGTATTGCTAATTTTATTACATTCGTTATTACTACGGTTACTTTTACTACTCCCGCCGTAATTATTGTTACTTTCACTACTGCCGCATGAATATTTATAATTTCAATACATCCGTTGTTGCTTTTATTACTTTCACTACTCCACTTGCTAATGTAGTTACGTTGACTATTCAAATGAGTGATTACTAACATATTATTATATCAAAATATTATTATATCCAATGTTAGTACAATTATTTTCATTACTAAGATAATTACTTTTACTATTTAGTCATACAATTTTAAAAAGTTATATTATTTATATAAATATATTACATATATACATTAAATCAAATCGAAATAATTATAGAATATTATATCTTTTTGAAATCTAGCTAGATTTATTTATCTTTTAATAGTTTTCGAAATATAACATACTTATATTATATTTGTGTATGTTAAATAATTGTATAATTATATGATGATACTAATTAATAACATGAATGGGGCATGTTTATTTTAAGGAAAACCACTATATTTTGATATTCTCTAAATTTATACTTCAAAGAAAACTATATAAAATTGTGGACACGGGAGGCCCACGGGGGCGTTTGGGAAACAAGCGTTTGCATTTGTGGAGTCGCCATCAATTTATTGTGGAAAATTGGAAACCGTTCGAATACTTCGCGCCATGTCAAGACACAAAGTAGTGACATGAACACAAAGAACTCGTTACCCTTAGCATTCTATGTCTAGAATGACTCTCGTGGATGCCAATGAACACGGATGTTCACAGAGATCTGGAGTAAGGGGTGAGGGTACGTATTAGGATGCTCTTTAATCGAACACCTAATCCCGCCCACCTCGATAGCGGCCTCTACTAATGCTTAGGGAATCGTTTATACTTGATATGTTGTCGATTATATGCATGCAATGCAAAAAACAATAGATTAATCCTAGCATGTGAGATTAAACTACGTCGGTGAACATGTAATTTAGCATACAATTATGTCGAATTAGGGTTTAGATTGATTACATGTGAGAACAAGTAAATAAACCATACAATACAATAAATAATGATAATTAAAATTACAATAAATACAATGTGATTGATTTACGTCAAAAATATATTTAAGACGGATATTTTGAGAAAAAGACAAGAAAAAATAAGTTAGGTGAATACGGACAGATTAATGGTGATATTAAGGGTACTAGTCAATTAATACGTAAACTAATGAATTAGGTCAAAGCAAGAACGGAAGTTCAGAGACAGAGCTCAACCCGGAACAGGCGTAGCAAGGCTGCGTCTCTTGGAAGAGGCACAGTGGTCACTGCGTCTGTTCCCGAGGTGAGTTCTGGCTGTGAAGTCAAAACTGCGCATTGTTAATGTTCGTTGATGTGTTTAATGATTGATTGTTGATATTTGACTAGGGTGAAAGTGATTTAGCATATTATTTACATGTGAATTTGGTCATAAAAGCGGTAAAAACGAATAAAACGAATTAAATCTAATTAAAACTAATTATGAACGAATTATAACTAATTAGGTCAAATTATTGAGACGGAAACGAATGAAAGATGGGATAAACTGATAAAAATATACAAAAGTCGAATCTCAGAGACTTAATATGAATGAATCGAATCTCCAAAAATCCGGGTTTGATTTTAGTGACGAAAACCCACAAATATTGATTATAAGAGATTTAAGTCGGATTTAAAGCGATAATTATTATGAACTATGTATTGAGATAATTATTACATGCGAATGGAAGAAAGACAAAAGACGAAATTAAGACAAAAGGACGGATTAACAGAGGACGGAGAAAGAAGAAGAAAAGCAGAAACTGCGGCAGCTTCAGGAAGAGGCGCAGCAGATGCTGCGACTCTTCGAAGAGGCGCAACAGCTGCTGCGTTTCTTCTCGACGTCTGTCTTCTGTTAACCCGTGAAAATAGGTTTGATAAAGGGTTTTATAAATCGGTTTTAAGCATATTTTCGACGTAAACCTTACATTAATTTGATACAATAATAAAATACAATAATGAAATATGGGATTTACACCCTCAGACTTACATGTTAGCGTCGCGAGATTTAACTAAATTGGTTTTTTAGTGGTAACTCGACTCGAACTTTAATGCAAATATGAAAGTGCCCTTGAAAAGAGAATTTAAAATATTGAATTATTGATTATGGTGTAGTGGTCAAATTGGTCGGTCATGCAAACGTGACTGGTACTCAAAAGGATCTGAGCTTACGTGGTCGACTGATCAAGCACGTAGACGTCAATAAGCTTAGAGCACGGTCTTAGAATGCAAAGGGAGAAGAGAAGGGCGGACACTCGCGTGAAGAATATGAGGAACGAAGGTCCTTATTTATACTAAACACACGGAGGAATTAAGGTAAGAATAGGATACGGAAGGAAAGATCCGGAAACAACCGACTTAGGTTAAAACACGGAAACTTGGACAAAAAGAAAACCTTGAGAAAAGGCGCAGCCGGTGTTGCGCTCCATAGAAGAGGCGCAGCACTTGTTGCGTCCTTTCTCGGGTAGTTTCCTTCTGCGCGAGAAAACGCGTTTGACAGTCTGTCGTATTTTAGGCATAACTTTCTCTAAAAGACTCGGAATAAGGTGATTTCGGTGGCATTGGAAATCTAGGAGAAAGATATAGAACTTTCTGTGAAATAGGCCAGACCCAAAAAAGTAGTTATCACCTCGTAAAATGGGCCTAAAGGTCAGGTTATCATTTTAGCTAAATGAAATGCACATTTTGTAATGTAAACTTAAGTTTAACCTAATTAAGTGACATGGGGACTCAAATGAGATATAATCTCAACATTTATGACATCCTAACCTTAGGTATAGACAAGCACATTGCTTTTGACACGGGATTTGACGGTTTTAGGAAATGAAGACGGTTTTTGACCCGGACTCTAAATGTACTGTAATTACTGCCAAAACGACAGTAATGACACCTAGATGACAACCAAGGGGTAGACACAAGTGTATGAGTTACCGTTTATTAACCGATTTACGAAACATCATAAAATTGCGACATATGCTAAACATGTGGCCCAATTGATACGTGCATTTTATATAGTCTTTTTAGGCCTTTTTATGCACGTATTTCTATGCTATTATCGTAGTTTATGCTACGAAATGCCCCGAATATGCTACTTTGGTTTGTTTTGTCTTATTTTCAGGAATGAACCAGAAAGTAGTGAAATCAAGCCTTTTACCGTCCGTTTAGCATGCATTTGGAGGAAGAGTGAATTTGGAGCGGGAATGTAGCTATTTTGAGATGCACAAAGAAGAAAGATAGCTAGGCGAGCAAAGGAAGAACTTCAAATTGCTAGTGCCTACTTTGAAGAGCTATATCTCGAGTTCTACAAAAGATATTCAGGTGATTCCAGTTAGAGATGAAAGCTTGTCCTCTTAGCTTTCCAACGCCACCAGAATCGCCCTGTTTGTCCAAGTAACAAAAAAATGGCAGCCGTTTGAAGTTCAGTGAGCGAAGCAGGAATTGTGTGTTGGAAAGTACTCGATCGAGTAGATTTATGTTCGATCGAGTCCTTTTTCTACTCGATCGAGTAGATTGAATTTAAGGTTTACTCGACCGAGTGGTTTAAGCTTAATTTTACTCGATCGAGTGATTTAAAGTTACTCGATCGAGTGGTTTTGATGTTACGCAGGATTAATTAACCCGTGTTGGACTTAATTTCGGGATAGACTTTTGTTTTCCTATTTAAAGCTTTCATAATTAGGTTAAGGAATATATCTGATCATACATCTCTTAGTTTACATCTCAACACTTTGCTACGATTATTGGGGATTCGGATTTGGCTTGCTACGATTTCCGATCTACAACTTTGTAACCGTAATCTTTCCCTTTTAATTCATTCTTGTTTCTTTATTGCTTTTATTATTCCTCTATTTAGTTATCATGTCTTATGTTATTAGATTAGAAATTGCTAGTGTAGTATCCCGAGCCATGTATAGCTAATTCCTTTAATATGTCAGGACTAGGGAAACCGTGGTAGCAATATGTTAGGATCGACATGATTAGATTAGTTTTGCGATAAGAATTGTATTAAGCAATATAATTGTGATTAGGTTGAATGAATGCATGCAGGATACCGATTAATTAGTTACCCCGACCTAGACCGAAAGATTGGAAGGGAAGGCTTGCTTAATTACAATAGGTGATACCTAACTAGGGCGAAAGCTAAATTAGGGAGACCCTAGGGCGATTAGAGACCGAAAGGGTATAATCGTAGGTTTAAGGACCGAAAGGTGACGACCTCGCTCTTCTTATCAATAATTTAATCGACTCAGTTAACCCGATAGTGTAGTTGCCACGGTAGACCGATTCCTAGAATATTTTCTCTCTTATTACTCTGCTCTTATTTTCTCGTACTCTTTCTCTCTTTGATTTAGATTAGTTTTAGATTAATTATAATCAATCAACCCCCGTTACTCATAGACTAAAATTAGACAGATAAATCTCATTTTGCCTCCCTGTGGAGATCGACCCTACTTACCGCTAGCTTCCGTTAGTTGTACTTAGGTTTATTTTTGATACTGCGACGACCGGTATCAAATTTTGGCGCCGTTGCCGGGGAGGCGGCGCAGTTTTATCTTTTTTTTTTTTAGTTTATTTCTTGTCTCAGGGAATTTCAGTTCCTTGAGACCGTTCTTATGTCTTTCGTTCTTCTCTTTCCGCAGGAAGAGAACGAAATTTTTGGTACTTATTTAGCCAGGTTTTTGGAGTGGCTCGAGCCCAGACGAGATGCATTTTCTGAACTCCAATTGTGCTGGACTATCTTCCGGGGTATGAATGACCCTACGCGAGCATACCTAGAATCTATTGGTAAGTGGGATTTCGAAGGAATCCCCGTAAATGAGGTATTAGAATTATTTGATTGGTTTGCTGCTGAATCTCTTAAACCCGACTTTTCTCTTCATGTTGACTCAAATGAGGGGGTGGGTGAGACCTTAGAAACCAATCTAGGAAATGCTGACGGAGACATAAAGGAGACCACTAGCATGGTTGACAATCCTTTTTATGAGGATAGTTTAGAACCTCTTTATGATTCTTGCACTGATAGTGAGGGTGATTTGAAGGCTCTCTTTGAGAATCTCCATCTTGACGAGTCTAGCGATAAGGAGAGTGAGGAGGTAGATTTAGACAGTCTTGAGGTCAAATGGGATACTTATGATGATATAGATGATGAGCCTATTATAGAGGACCCGATTGACCCAATTGACTTTACAACTCCTTGCATCTGGGATGATTATCCACCTTCACCTTTAGCTGACCAGACTCCTTCACCTCACAGTTCTTACCCGTCTGAGCATTTAAATTCTACTCGCGTTATTTTTAAGTTGAATGCTGTTGAGCTCCTTCATTTACCACCTGCGGTTAATTTGAGCTTTTATATTCCGCCCTTAGCTGGAGGGCAAAATTATTTTGTGAATGATTTTAGGAGCTATCATAGGAAATTTGTTAGGCTTAAATGTTATTATATTTCAAATTCCTATGCTATTACTATATTATGGTGCTACTTACAGTTTTGTGTAGCACATGCGCAGCTATTTGACAGGTTGCTGCGAGCTTTGAGCTGCTTTGATTGGGCTCAATTAGAGTAGTTGGCTGAAAAAGAAGGTCGAGCTAGGACCTGTCTGAAACTAGCGCTACTCGGGAGGCAACCCGGAGATTTATTTTTTAGTTGTTTTTCAAACATTGCATTTTATTTTAGTTGTGTGTAATAATTGGTCTTCGTACCATAGACTATATCAGTATGCTTGCTTTGTTAGTTTTGCGGGATGTTTTTATTGCGTCTTTTGCAGGAATATACTAAGGATCACTCGATCAAGAGCTTTTGCTGCTGAAATCACTCGATCGAGTACTTATTCTACTCGATAAAGTACCTGCAAAAAAAAAAAAAAAAAAAAAAAAAAAAGTACTCGATCGACCACTATTCCTCTCGATCGAGCTGTTTTGGACGCCCATTGCTTGGATTAGCTTCTTGTGACGATGTTTCGGAGCTATTAGTGACCTCCCACGTTGCTGGCTGGTTTGGGGAGGTCCCTTATTCGCGCAATCTTGTGAGCTTTCCGTATTTACTCTCTTCCTCTTTTAGTTTGCATTTCCTTTCCATGTTTTGGTACAATAAGGGCATTGTACGGTTTGGTTTGGGGAGGTTATGCATCCATATATGTGTCTGCATCTTGTTTTTATTGCATTTCTGTCATCACGTTTAATTTCAGTATGCATTGTTGTTTATTTTCATAAAAATCAAAAATCTCATAAAAATTGAAAATTTTCATAAATTCAAAAAATATTCACGTTTATTTTTGCATATAGGTTGAGCCGGAACGGTAGATTTCCGTGATGAAATTGCACTTTAACTTGTCTTTTTACTTGAGCCTTGCACTTTATTGACAGTTATTAGCTGAGTCTTGCGCATATCTACGAGTTTTTGTTCAAATATAGCTGACCGTGTAGACTTGACCTGATAAATTGGCAACCTACTCTACAATTTCTGAGTTTTAGAGCCTCATAACTGGTGACATTCATGACCGGTTCATGTAGGAATTGAGAGTAGTACTCCTTGCATAGCATGTTCATTATTTTTGCACTTTTATGACATTCGATTTCTTGTCAAATGCATACATTCGGGTTTGTGGTCGGTGTCACATGAAGGGAGGTGCTTATGAATTTTCCCCTTTTCTTATATTTTTCACCCATATAGCTCCACTTAAGCCAAATCTTGCCTTTTTGACCCATTAGCTACATCCAAAACTGAGCCTGTCTAGTCAAGCTAGTTTAGTTTGTCTTTTGTGGTATATTTTTCCGTCTGCAGTTTGGCCCGTGTTACTTTGTTTGGAGTTGGTGTAAATAAAAGAGGGAGGAAAGAAAAGAAAAGAAAAGAAGAAAAAAAAAAAAAAAAGAGATTTACTTGAAAAGGAAAAAAAAATGAAAAGAAAAATGAAAAGAAATCAAAAATCACGTTTTACAGCAGAAACCAGGGGAAGAAAAAGTTTGGAAATTTTGTTGCCTGGTTGTTTTTTCGAGACCGTATATGCTTTACCCTTATCCTGTGACGGTCTCACTCCTCCGTCTTATTCCATATCATTTTGAGGAGATTGTGTATTGGACAGTGAGTTGTGTGCCAATGAAGGGCACTTGTGTTTATTTTTCAGTCATTTGAGATTTGGACGGTCTTATATGGTCCTGTTAGGAACTAGCTTAACGCTTTTACCTCCACATTACCATAACTTGTTTTGCCTTTTCTCACCTGAACCTCACTTTCCCATATCATTTGTAAGCCCTCAACTGTGACGGACATTGTTGGTTGGAATGTATGTGTAGTACTTGAATCGTCTATCATCTTTGTTGCATGCATGTTATGTAGGTCGCAGTCTAGGTGAGTGACTATTTTCTCTTTCTCTCTTATACATATAATTTCACCCTTTGCTTCATGAGAGAAGAGTGACCACGTGAGAGTCCGATTTTGTTGGTCTTGCAAGGTCGATAGGTCAGCTTTATTTATGGACATCTTATAATTCGTTTGCGTATTGACCATTGTAGTCAGAATCGTTGATTTTAGTTTGCATTAAACTGGTTTAAGTAGACAAGTAATATCTAGCTCTGAGTTATCTTTTCCGTTCCATTAGTTTGCATTTAGTTTACTCGAGGACGAGTAAAGGTTTGGTTTGGGGAGATTTGATACGTGCATTTTATATAGTCTTTTTAGGCCTTTTTATGCACGTATTTCTATGCTATTATCGTAGTTTATACTACGAAATGCCCCGAATATGCTACTTTGTTTTGTTTTGTCTTATTTTCAGGAATGAACCAGAAAGTAGTGAAATCAAGCCTTTTACCGTCCGTTTAGCATGCATTTGGAGGAAGAGTGAATTTGGAGCGGGAATGTAGCTATTTTGAGATGCGCAAAGAAGAAAGATAGCTAGGCGAGCAAAGGAAGCACTTCAAATTGCTAGTGCCTACTTTGAAGAGCTATATCTCGAGTTCTACAAAATATATTCAGGTAATTCCAGTTGAAGATGAAAGCTTGTCCTCTTAGCTTTCCAACGCCACCGGAATCACCCTGTTTGCCCAAGTAACGAAGAAATGACAGCCGTTTGAAGTTCAGTGCGCGAAGCAGGAATTGTGTGTTGGAAAGTACTCGATCGAGGAGATTTATGTTCGATCGAGTCCTTTTTCTACTCGATCGAGTAGATTCAATTTAAGGTTTACTCGATCGAGTATATTTTCTACTCGATCGAGTGGTTTAAGCTTAATTTTACTCGATCGAGTGATTTAAAGTTACTCGATCGAGTGGTTTTGATGTTACGCAGGATTAATTAACCCGTGTTGGACTTAATTTCGGGATAGACTTTTGTTTTCCTATTTAAAGCTTTCATAATTAGGTTAAGGGATATATCTAATCATACATCTCTTAGTTTACATCTCAACACTTTGCTACGATTATTGGGGATTCGGATTTGGCTTGCTACGATTTCCGATCTACAACTTTGTAACCGTAATCTTTCCCTTTTAATTCATTCTTGTTTCTTTATTGCTTTTATTATTCCTATATTTAGTTATCATGTCTTATGTTATTAGATTAGCAATTGCTAGTGTAGTATCCCGAGCCATGTGTAGCTAATTCCTTTAATATGTTAGGACTAGGAAAACCGTGGTAGCAATATGTTAGGATCGACATGATTAGATTAGTTTTGCGATAAGAATTGTATTAAGCAATATAATTGTGATTAGGTTGAATGAATTCATGCAGGATACCGATTAATTAGTTACCCCCGACCTAGATCCAAAGATTGGAAGGGAAGGCTTGCTTAATTACAATAGGTGATACCTAACTAGGGCGAAAGCTAAATTAGGGAGACCCTAGGGCGATTAGAGATCGAAAGGGTATAATCGTAGGTTTAAGGACCGAAAGGTGACGACCTCGCTCTTCTTATCAATAATTTAATCGACTCAGTTGACCCGATAGTGTAGTTGCCACGGTAGACCGATTCCTAGCATATTTTCTCTCTTATTACTCTGCTCTTATTTTCTCGTACTCTTTCTCTCTTTGATTTAGATTAGTTTTAGATTAATTACAATCAATCAACCCCCGTTACTCATAGACTAAAATTCGACAGATAAATCTCATTTTGCCTCCCTGTGGAGATCGACCCTACTTACCGCTAGCTTCCGTTAGTTGTACTTAGGTTTATTTTTGATACTGCGACGACCGGTATCACCATTCATCACTGGGTGTTTGGCGGGAGGTGCTGAAACGAGGTATCTACAAATATTTACATTGAAGTCCCTTGGTCGGATCTATCACACAGTGCTATTGATTAAAAACTATATATTATAATTAAGATGTATAGATTTATTTAATTACATTGAAATTCCTTGGTCTCCTAGGTATATATATATATATATATATATATATATATATATATATATATATATATATATATATATATATATATATATATAGGATCTCATGCGAACCTATAGTTCGAAGCGAACCGTATTTAACCGACTAAAAGACAAAAAATTATACACTCAGCGTCACAAATACTCAGCGTCACCTACGCACTCTTTGACTCCCTCACACACAACTTAACCTAACCATACTCCATAATTTCTTTGTCTCTCATCCCTGCCCACAACCACCTACTGCCGGCGCCGAACAAACCTCATCGACAACCCAACTGCCACATATTTACTCATCCGCTTCTCACTCTCCCTTCTTTTTCTCTTTCCTGTCATCTCTCCAGCAACCATCGACAACCCAATTAGCCGACGTTTCCCCGAACTCTGACTTTGCTTCTTCTATTCCTCTTATCGTCGACCTCCGGCGAAATTCCCTTCCCCATTAATCCCATTTTATGTCATATTTTTTCCCAATTTTCTTTAGGTATATTTCTGAAGCAATTGATTTACAAATACCGGATCTACTAATTTATAAGCAAGGGTGGTCAGAAATGATGAAGGATGATGATAAGGTCAGTGGTAGGGTGCTTCAAGGTTTCGTTTGTGGTGAGGTGGGTTCTAGGTTGAGTGCTCTCGGGATGTCGCGGATCGGGTTAAGAGTTCCTTGGATGACTAGTGGTCGTCGTTGAGCTAGTAATGGTGGTCAGCGGTGTTGAGGGGAGCGGTGATAAGGTGAGTCGTGGGTGTTGTGGTGGGATCGTCGTTGGAGTAATGCATCACCTGGGTTGTTGATGATGGTGGCACTCTAATGATGTGCAGAGGTGACATAGAGTTAGGTTAGGTGACACACCGACCGACGAAGTCGTCGGCGTGTGTATAGGCGTGACTGACGACCACGTATGATGGTGGGGTGGGTGTGATAGGGGTAGGGATAATGTGGTGGTTGTGAAAGCGGTGGTGGCAGTGGTGGTGGTGGTGGTGGGTTGTGATGTGGTGGTGAGATTGGTGGATCATGTTTGAGCGGTGGATACACAAAATACCACCTAGATACACATAATCTCGCCTGGATACACATGGTATTACTACGGGATACATGTGTATCTAGTAGTTATACGATGTGTATCTAGAAGTACTAACTTGTGTATGTGGTAGTATCTGAGTAGTTCGTATTATATTGTGTATCTGAGTAGTTCGTACAGTTCGCACCGTACTTTAGTTCGCACCTGACCCTAACCCCATATATATATATATATATATATATATATATATATATATATATATATATATATATATATATATAGGCCGGATCCGGTGAGGCACCTCATTATGGCGAGGCGGCCGGCCTCACCAAATTCCTAGATTACACGCCCTTTATTACATCAAACAAAACCCAAACCCCACCCGACGCTCCCCTTACTCTTACTAACACAGTAACACTCGTTCCAAAAAAAATAAAAATAAAAAAAATAAAATCGTTCCAAAAAAAAAAACACAGTAACACAGTAAAAAAACATACATCAATCACCAACGCCCACCGCCATCCGACGACTCTCCGATGATGACGTTTGATTGACAGCGACGAGGTCTTTTTCTTGTTTGATTGATATATGTTTTCTTAAATTCCTAACCCTAATTTTTTCTATTTTGTTTTTTATGTGTTCTTCTGAATCTGTGATTGGATTTTTGCTTAGAAAGCTTTAGAATGTTTGTTGTTGTTGTAATTTGGCATTGGCGGTGTTGCTGAAACTATAAACGGTATGGCAGAGTTCAAGATCGATAGGTGTAATAAAACCATTTCGAGTATTAGAGGAGAACATTATGGTATTGAAATCTCTGTAAAATTTAAGTGCTAAAGCTGGTGTAATTCCCATCGAGGGAGGCTAATAAGACGAGAACCTATATGCGGGATGACAAAATTCAAGATTGATCTTGACGACTGCATGTTCTGCGACCATTGAAGGAGAACATTATTGGATCGAAGTTTGGAATACCTTAGCTGAGGTATTCCTACTTTGTTGGTCTCCACATATGATTGTCTATGCCTTCTGATTAACGAATAATTTGGGTTTGCTACTTCGGCAACACAAGCTCAATTCCCCTTTTGGGACCCTTCTTTGTGTCATTGGAGCGGAGCTTTGTAAATGGAACTTTGCCGACTTCAACAATTCTGATAAAGACGAGGCCTTGTAAGACCCTTTACTGGCACTGCTGATGTAAGTTGGCTTTTAATATTCATTCACTAACCCATCTTCTCTTAATGGTTATGTGGTAATTACTTGGTTGAAATATTTTAAACTTTTGACGGTTTTGTTTGGTTTTTTCGTGGGTCTTTAGTGAGCGATTTTGATATATTCCATCATAATCCAAAACCAAAGAGTAACGAGTCTTTGACTAAATTAAAAATATGGAAAAAAGTCAATTGAAACACTGTAAAGTTGCAAAATTATTGCACAAACCACTCTTTTCTTTATTAGGTGAATCTCATACTTTGTTTTGTGAATCTCATACCTTATTCTGTGAATGTCAGACCTTATTCTGTTAATCTTAGAGCTTAATTTGTGAACTTAGAAGCTAATATTCTTAAATTTTGTTATAAGTGATAAGAGATAACCTGTTTTGCTCTTCTCCTGATTTTGTGAATCTCGGTCCTTATGTTGTGAATCCTATAGCTTGTTTTGTGAACATGTAAGATAATTTTCTAAAACTTGGTCATTATAGGTGTTAGGAATCACCTATTTTGTTCTTTTCCTTATTTGGTGAATCTCATACCTTATTATGTGAATCTCATACCTTATTCAGTGAATCTTAAGGCTTGTTTTTGTGAAACTTGATCATCATAAGTTGTTAAAATAACCTATTTTGCTCTTTTCTTTATTAGGTGAATCTCAGACTTTGTTTTGTGAATCTCAGACCTTGTTCAGTGAATCTTAGAGGTTGTTTTGTGAAACTTGGTCATCATAAGTGGTTAAAATCACGTTTTTTGCTCTTTTTCTTATTTGGTGAATCTCAGACCTTATTTTGTGAATCTCATATCTTATTCTGTGAATCTTAAGGCTTGTTTTGTGAAACTTGATCATCATAATTGGTTAAAATAACCTATTTTGCTCTTTTCTTTGTTAGGTGAATCTCAGACTTTGTTTTGTGAATCTCGGACCTTGTTCGATGAATCTTAGAGGTTGTTTTGTGAAACTTGGTCATCATAAGTGGTTAAAATCACGTTTTTTGCTCTTTTCCTTATTTGGTGAATCTCAGACCTTATTTTGTGAATCTCATACTTTATTTAGTGAATCTTAGGGCTTGTTTTGTGAAACTTGGTCATCATAAGTGGTTAAAATCACCTTTTTTGCTCTTTTCTTTATTCGGTGAATCTCAGACTTTGTTTTGTGAATCTCAGATCTTGTTCAGTGAATCTTAGAGCTTGTTTTGTGAAACTTGGTCTTAAAATCACCTTTTTTGCTCTTTTCCTTATTTGGTGAATCTCAGACCTTATTTTGTGAATCTCATATCTTATTCAAAGGAATCTTAAGGCTTGTTTTGTGAAACTTGATCATCATAATTGGTTAAAATAACCTATTTTGCTCTTTTCTTTATTAGGTGAATCTCAGACTTTGCTTTGTGAATCTCAGACCTTGTTCAGTGAATCTTAGAGGTTGTTTTGTGAAACTTGGTCTTAAAATCACCTTTTTTGCTCTTTTCCTTATTTGGTGAATCTCAGACCTTATTTTGTGAATCTCATACCTTATTCAGATTTTACATGCATATAATGTGCCTTATACGGTCATCGACGGAACTAGTTTGTCTTCAGATCAATAGAATTGGTTTTTCGCGCTTTATAATCCGTAACTATAACTATGTTATCATAATAGGATATTGTGTTATAATACCTGGCTTTTGTGTCACAGAATATTATTTGGCTCTATGGAATAACGTAACAAGTTAATAGAATAACACGGTTACTCTATGTGATAACATGACAAGTTACTGGAATAACACTACATGCTCTTTGGAATAACATGAGAAACATATGACTCGAATACTCAAGTGAAGTGGTGACTTATAAACTTATATTGTGGCCATTACATCAACTGACAACTGTAGTGTGTTGGTGGAATATTCAGTTTCTACTAAACTAGCTCATTAGCTCAATTGGTAGAGCATTTGTGCAATTGCACAAAGGATGTAGGTTCAATTCCTACATGAGCTTCTATTATCAATATATGTAACATAAGTGTTACTTTATCAAATAAACAGTGTTATTATATATACGAAACAATGTTACATTATCAAATAACTAGTGTTATTCATAGCTAGCATCACTTTGTTCGATAATTATTGTTACCACATAGAACAACTAATGTTACTACAAAGTGTAACTAGTGCTTTATATATGTTCGTCTATGTGGGGCTCGAACCCACACCATGTGCAATAACACATTGCTCTACCTTTTGAGCTAATAGACGACAATGGCCAAATCCGATATGAAAGTAGACAAATAACAACTTATACTCGTAGATAAGAATTTTTCAACCCAAACTAGCACTAACAAGGCTCAGTGAGTCAGTGCATGTGTAGCCCTTTTCAGGTATAGTAGAAAACCTCTACTGCATTCGGGTTAGTCCAATGTTAAATTACATATGTAAATGCCTTAAAATTCCATGTTAACATCCCAAGACACCCCTATCTCCATTTATTAAGATTCCACAGTTAAGCTGAAAAGTATTGACAATATGCTATGTATCCATGAACATGCCATTTAAAACATGACCATTTTACAGCAGCTTCAAAATCAGAAAAAGGTTGCACTGACCTTCTGTTCACTCGTCTAGTTAATCATTTAGCTTTGATGGGGATGTTCGGTGACTGAGCCATACTAGTGAGCAGATATTAGCACCTAAAATATTATCTATAGAAGTTCTTAATTGACTATATTCTAATTACACACAGTAAGAAATCATTATTTTTAAAAAATGGATAATCGATGTGTTCCTACGAACTCTCGCACAAACACAGTACGTATCAACATACATTTAAAAGAAAACACTTCAGGAACATGAATGTACAAACGTGATTTTAACATCAGGTTAAAGGATGGAAACACATACGTGGCATTAGCAACATCATACAATCGGATGGACTCATCATCACTCGCTGTGACCAAGTAATTTGAGACCCTGTGAAAGTCCATTGAACTGATTCTTCCACTCTGGAGACAACACAAATTACCAAATCACTTAAGACTCACACTAATAATTGAACCTCCGACAAAGTAATCTAGTAATATAGACGTACGACTACTCCCTCCGAACCTCCTATGTTATGTTTAATGCAAATATCCCCCACGTATATTGGCTGAGTGATAGGCACCACCATATAATGCAACAGCATGGCATTCAATTATGTGACCATACCTTAAAACTATAAAGGCCTGAAACCTGATATTAGCTAAATAACAACGGACAGCCAATTGACTATACTCTTTCTGGATTTACTGATTCTAAAGTCGCAATAAGAAGAAATCATTTCACTCAATAGTCACAAGCACAAGCATAACTTCAATTTATACTCTTAAGCTAAATTATTCGAATAGAACTGAGAGAATTCAAAATAGATCATTTTGCCCAAACAATCACAAGCATAACTTCAATTTCTTCTCTTATGCTGAATTATTCGAACCAAACTAAGAGATTAAACAACAAAACTATCAAAGGAGAGATTAATTACATATATAGTCGTGAAACTATTCTGAAGTTACAATAAGAAGAAATTATCTTCCCGAAACAATCACATGCTACTCTAACCTAAATTATTTGAAAATAATGAAGAAAGAGAGAGATTAATTACATAATCGCGAAACGCCATGCCGACTTCCATGCTTTGTAAGGTTTCTTCAGTCAAATCCAACAAAATCTTCTCGTCTACCAAAAAAAAAACGTCAAATTAATCACAAACGATTGCAATCAGAAAAATTAGGGAAAAAGCGAGATTGAATGAAATTAGAAGAATAGAAACATCAATTGAATGCATAAAGAGTAATAATTAAGTAGCGAACAGATTACCAGTCATTGTAATTGGAATTGAAATCGTGTAACGATCAAGAATTGTAGAGATTAGACTAGTAGTGAAGAACGGAATCGTTGCAGGCATTGAAGATGATCGAAATGCGACGAAAATGGTGATGGAAAGCACAAAATTGAAGAAGCTGAAGACTGAAGATAAATGACAAAGAGAGAGAAAGAGGAGAATTGAATAAATGATTGTAAAACGACGGGAAATTAGCAACATACCTGAGATTTTAATTAGTGGGACGTGGCACAATCTGGTGCATTCATTTGTTTTTGATCGGATGGTGGAGATGGGTCCAGCAGCCTCACCCTAACATGGGTGCCTCACATGATTCAATCTCTCTCTCTCTCTATATATATATATATATATATATATATATATATATATATATATATATATATATATATATATATATATACTAGTTTTAAACCCGTGCAAAATTGCACGGGTATGTATTTGGGCCGATATTAATGATTTTGGATGATTTTTTTTTTTTTTTTGCATTTCTATTGTAATTATCTATTTGGTCTAAATCAGCGATTTACATAGTTAATTTTTACACTTGTTTCAAATACGTGTTCAAATGCAATGGTTTAAAAGGAAATAACGTAATATACTGTTCTAAATAAAATTTACATACATAAAAAACTTTACACTCCGAATAAAGAAATATAATTTAATAATCTACATTAACACAGCTTAGTGTAACATCAGAATGTCAAAGCTTATATGATTTATTGGTGAAACTAGTGTGTGCTAGTAAGCCCGTATACAATGAAGTACATGGATCGATAAATAATACTTCGTATTTTGTTTTGATAATTAAATATTTCTTATTTTTAACTAATAAATTCAAAGATGCCGTATTTATTATAAAATTTCGAATTGTTAAGATAAAATTAATGATCCATATACAAAAAATCAAAGTGTAAAGTTTGGGCTATTATCGTTTTGGACTCGTTGTCAGTAAATTTATTGCATATATATAAATATAGTTTTATCAAATTATTCGGAATGTATAAAATTATTTCATAGTATTATTTTCATTTATTCCGATTTGTAATTCATACCGCTTATATGCCATTAATTTCATTTATTCGGAATGTTAAAATTATTTCATAGTATTTGTTCTACGACGGAATTTGTTGGATATTTGTATTGGCGGAATTCTGAAGAAATATACTCATTTTCATACTAACGGGTCCCACCATAACATGAATTTAAAAAAAAAAACTGAATTAATGAGGTGGCACGTCCTGGATTGAGTATTGTCTTCTAAATTAATAAAGATAAGATATATATATATATATATATATATATATATATATATATATATATATATATATATATATATATATATATATATATATATATATATATATATATATATATATATATAGAGGTGGGATCCGGTGAGTCCACCTAAATATTTGAGTCCATGAGTCCATAAAACAATATCATGCACTATACAAAACAATATCACGAAATTTTTTTTTTTCAAAATTATTTTTTTTTCAAAATAAAAATTTTTTTTCGAATTTTTTTTTTTCGAAATTTTTTCTTTTCGAAATTTTTATTACAAAAAATTTATTGTAATGGGATGAGGGTGTTCTAACTTAAATCTCTCCGCACTTTCTCTCCTCAATCCTTGACAAACAACAGCAATGTCGACCCTCGAAATCGAAGCACGAGAGTAAACTCATCCAACTAACTCCTTCAATTCAAATTTATTTAATGTCTTTCTTATATGATACGATTAGTATGTGATTTGATTACACATAGTGTATTGAAGCAAATTCAATTCATGATTTTGATTTCACAATCATTAATTTAATTTTGTTAATTTCATACTTTTCTATGTGATATATGAGATTTATGATGGTATATGGTTGATGCAGTGTAATCAAGATTGTCTTACAATTCTGCAAAGAAAATTCGTTGCACAAAACATTCCAAACCCTACAAAGCGAATGTCAAGTTTCGCTCAATACGGTCGATTAACATCGAAACTTTCATTCTTTGATATTAATGGCGGCGAGGTGGGATCTTTGTTTTGCCACAGTGTCTCGGCTTGAGCTTCCTAGGAAGAAAGTCGAGGACTTATACGAGCAGGTTCCTCTATTTTTAAAATTTTTTCGGTTTCTGTTGATGTTATCGTAAAAGAAAGCGCTATTAGTCTCACTGAGAGATCATCTAACCGCTTTTTGTATGTTCCAGTGTTGTTATGGTAGTGACTTTGCTGAATTTGTGGGTTTGTAGATTGTGTTAGAGATGATCGAGCTAAGAGAGCTGGATACTGCACGGGCAATATTGAGGCAAACTCAGGTGATG
Organism: Silene latifolia; assembly: GCF_048544455.1. Classification (NCBI taxonomy): domain Eukaryota; kingdom Viridiplantae; phylum Streptophyta; class Magnoliopsida; order Caryophyllales; family Caryophyllaceae; genus Silene; species Silene latifolia. Next base: position 104,833,561 of record NC_133529.1, on the reverse strand, counting down.
GGAGTGATGAAGCAAGAGCATCCAGAGAGATACTTACGGCTGGAGCATTTGCTTGTTCGGACGTATTTTGATCCTCACGAGGTTGTTCTCGTTTACTTGTTCAAATGTTTGTGCAAATAGTTATGCTGGGTGCGTTATGACATGTTCGAGAATATGCAATAGTGCTTGTATTTTGTATATCCTAGAGCACCTCCAATGCAAGGCTGTGATATTGTTTAGTATAACGTGTGATATTGTTTAGCATAACTTGTGATATTTTATTACAAAACAATATCACGAAATTTTTTTTTTTCAAATTTTTTTTTTTCGAAATTTTTTTTAACAATTTTTTTTTTTCGTGAAATCTGTGATATTGTTTAGTATAACGTGTGATATTGTTTAGCATAACGTGTGATATTGCATTACAAAACAATATCACGATTTTTTTTTCAATTTTTTTTTTTTTTTGAAAAAGTTTTTTTTTTTCCAACTGTGATATTGTTTAGTATAACGTGTGATAGTGTAAGCTGTGATATTATTTAATATAACGTGTGATATTTATCATGGACTCACGGACTCAAAAAGATAGGGTGGACTCATGTGATCCTAATTCTATATATATATATATATATATAGAAGAAGGATCAAGTGAGTCCACCAAAATCCATTGAGTCCATAAGTCCTCTTTAGGACCCTTAAAAAGATAGGATGGAGGGCTGAGATTGAAAGAGAAAAAGAGAGGATTAGAGCAAAAATTAGGGGATCAATGCTAATTAAACACTTTCCCTCACTACCTTCACTAATCAACCACTAATTTTACTATATATCATTTATTTTCCACTCACTTCTCTCTCATCTCACACAATTATCATTTCTCTCCTCTCTCTAAAACCAAAAAAATTCAAAAAAACCAAAAAATCACTCCTCTCATCCTCTCCTCTCTTCCTCACTCACCCACCACCACCCAACCCCGACCTCCATCCCGACAGCAACCCTTGTCCCTCCGACGACCCGCCACCACCCAGCCCCACTACCACTCCATGCATGCCTCCCCACTGCCCGACCACCACCGTTATCGAAACCCCGCCCACCACCACCTCCATCCCCTTCTGCCCCACAACCACCACCACCCCACTGCGCCACAACACTCACCACCGACACCCACCTCCCTTCACCCCAAGGCGCACACACCACCCACACAGGGCCGCCATCACCCTCCTTACCAGATCCGAGCCCACCGCCACAATCAATCACCACCACCATCCCACAACCAAAAAAAAAAACTAGATCTATTTAAACCCACCCACTCCCACGACGCACCTCCGCACTCCCGACCTCCTTTCTCGCTGCCTCTATCCTCTCCTCTTTCTCGCTGCCATCAACAACCACCTTCAACTTTTTTTAAAAAAAAAATCCAGATCTGTTTAAGTTGTTTAAGTAGAGTTGTTGTTTGTTTGTCGGCGGCTGGTGTTGTTGTTTACGTGTTATTGCTGTTTGTTTAAGTTCACTACTACAAATCCAGGCAACTACAACGCCCCTTTAACAACGATTATTCACGAAAATCACAATAGACGTTGTAGAATGTATGGCGCGAATTTTACTAAAATCAATTACAACGGGTATGGTTATAAAACCGTTGTTATTAGTTTTAACAACGGGTCACACATGCACAACCGTTGTTAATAATTTGGCGCAAAATTGGCGCAAAGTTAGTGAAAAGTAATCACAACGGTTATTTTTGAAACCCGTTGTTAAAACTTATTTAACAACGGGTGTTTTTTACAACCGTTGTTAAAACATATTTCACAACGGTTGTTGTTTAATAACCGTTGTCAATACCTTCCATATTATAAACCACACAAACAAGTCTCTGCTGACCACAAAACACAACCCTTAATACACAAACACAAACACAAAATGAGACAAACAAACACAAAACACACACTCTCTTTCTCTCTTTCTCTCTTTCTCATCGTCGCTTTATCTTCTCGCCGTCACTTTGTTGATTTCATCGTCTATTACGTTCTGTATTTATCAGGTAAATCTCGCCGTCACTGTTAGTTTCATCGTCATTATTTTCTTTTTCTATTTATTTTTTTTGCATGTATGTGTTTTTATCGACCATTATGCTATTTGTTTAAGTATTGTTCGCATAATTAGTTAGTAAAACAATGAAGAAGCAAGATAAACATAATTAATATATATATATATATATATATATATATATATATATATATATATATATATAGATACATAAATTAAAAAAAAATTACATATATAAAAATGCAATTCTTATATTTTCATAGAGGATCTTATTCCGCTCTATCGTATCCGTCCTCTCCTCCTTGGCTATTTGGAGGTTCCGTTCGCGATTGCTATATCGTCATATAGCCGCAAATCGCTGCTGCTTTGCTCCGTCAAGCCATCTTCTTTGGCGTGCTTCAGTGCGGATCGAGCATCCGCAAGGTAGCTCCTGAAACTTTCCTCAATATGGAGGAACCGGCGGATGAAACTGTTGTTGTTCTCGATCATGGTAAGAGTCTTAAGGATGAAATCATTCATTTTGTTGGAGTTTTTGGAGTTTGTTTTGAAAGATTAAGTAGAGTTTGTTTTAGCAGTTAGGGTTTGGAGATGAATATATTGAGATAATGGAAATGTTAGTTGAGATAATGCAATGTATTTATACTAAGCAATGTGTGGGTTGAGTTGTTTTTTAATTAATATATATGTTAGGAAGTTGTGCCATAATCATCATCATATCTCTCAATAATGCTGCTTCAAATCTTATTACTAACCCTTCTCATTCCATATTATCCGTTCATATGTACAGTGATGTCAGTAATAATGCATGCATCGGAATTCTAACGGGCCGTAATTATGCATGCATCTAGTAATATTTAATTGAATTTTTTTTTATTTTTTAAGAACAAACAACAACGGTTATTTACAAACAACCCGTTGTCTTTAGTTATAACAACGGTTTTGTATATTAAAACCCGTTGTTATAACTTTCCCCCCAAAATTGAGTCACACTTTCCACAACGGGTTTTATACTTAAAACCGTTGTTAATATTTTTAACAACGGTTTCCTTAAGAAAACCAACCGTTGTTAAAACCTTTTACAACGGACGCTTTAACAACGTCCGCTTTTTTATATAACAACGGTTTTTGACCGTTGTTATAGCCTGTATCTGTAGTAGTGGTTGTTTAAGTAGTGTTTGTCCTTTTATCTTTGTCCTTTTGTTTAAGCTGGTCAGATCTTGTTTAATGTTTGTCCTTTTATTTATGGATTAATTGATAAGAATACTCTGAACTATGTGTATGCTGCTCAAAATACACCAAACCTTGTTTTAACTACCAATAAAACCAACTAGTACCCCTCTTTGTTTTTATTATAATATGTGACAGACTACCTGCTTAGCAGGTGAATAATTTTCTAACCCTGGTTTTCTTTTCATTTCTCTGTTAACTTTGTCATCTAATCACCATTTAAGCTCTCACTCTACACAACAACTCCATTGATGATCTTCACAAATGCCATGGGTGACCACATCCTCACTTCTCTCTCCTCACAAGATTCCGCAAAACCACTCACACTGGCATACGACTTCGCCCTCACCGCCTTCAATCTTGTCATCCAAAACTGAGACAACAGTCGTAGGACAGATCTGGGTATCAACACAAAAGCTTTATCAACATATATAAATTAGCAAACTTTCTTATCTGACTGCTTCTACTAATTTACATGAAATCCAAGAAAGATGGTTGTCGAGGGCCGTTGCCGAGGAGGTGTGGCTGGAGATTAGAAGATAAATCCCTAACTTGATCGCGTCTTATGCTCAATATTGAACGACCAAAACTCGTCATTGGACTCGCCGGACCTTAGCCATTGGTAGTGGACTCAAGAAAATATCCCCAAATTTTTCTTTCTAGGGAATTATTAATTTGTGGGTAATCAATAAATCAAACTGTTTACCCAAATTATGTTCTGGGTATCAATCAAAATTTCTAATTCTAACAAAGTTTGATCTGGGTAGGAATCGATTTTGGGAAAATTTTGATTTTGTAAGGAAAACGTGAGGAACTGAGGTAAAATTCACCGAAAATTGTTCAATTTTCAAGAAAGTTTGGAAATTGAAGTGTAAAGGAGATCCAAACGATGAGTTTTTAGGTGGATTGATGATTGGAAGGAGTAATTTTAATTGGTTTTTTTGTTTGTAACTGGAAATTATAATTATAATGGAAGAAGGAAGGGGATAGAAGATAAAAGACTAATAAAGGTGAAAAAGTGGGAACTGAAAACTTACCTGCTACCATAAGTTAATAAAACGATCAATTCTATTCAAAGTGGAGGGGGGTATTAGTTGGTTTTATTGTTAGTTAAAACAAAGTTTGGAGTATTTTGAGCAGTACACCTATAGTTTAGAGTATTCCTATCAATTAATCCTTTATTTATTTATTATGTTGGTAGTGGGAGTTGTTGGCTGCCAATTTTGTTATTTGTTTTTTCTTTTTTTTTTTCTTTTTTTTTTTCATTATTAATTTCTCTTGTTTTATATTTTTTTGTTATACTTTAAACTTGGATCTATTTTTTTTGTGTGTGTTTTGGGATCTTGTTCTATATTTATTTTCAGATTTACACTCGTATCCTATATATTTTTTCAGATTTACACTTACACTCGTATTTCTTTACATTTACACTCGTATTTCCTCACATTTACACTCGTTTTTATTTAAATTTACACTTGTATCTCCTCACATTTACACTCGTATTTCTCTTAAATTTACACTTGTATCTCCTCACATTTACACTCGTATTTCTTTAAATTTACACTCATATTTCTTAACATTTACAGTCGTATTTCTTAACATTTACACTCGTATTTCTTTACATTTACACTTGTATTTCTTTACATTTACACTCGTTAAAATTATATAAATTTGCACTCATATTTTTTGTAGATATGAGTTGGTGGGGAAGGACGATGATGGTGGCGTTTTTTGGTAGTCGGACTAAAGTTTTACTCGTAAAGGACAAAGTTACACTTATAAAGGACCAAATTCACACTTAAAGGACAAAAGTTACACTCTAAAACCTTCAAATTGACTAAAAAATCAAATTTACACTCTTAAAATGTTACATTTACACTTGTAAAACATCACATTTACACTTGTAAAATATTAAAATTATATAAATTCAAAATTTCTGTCACAAAAAATAAAATTTACACTCTTAAAATATTACATTTACACTCGTAAAACATCACATTTACACTTGTAAAATGTTAAAATTATATAAATTCAAAATTTCCGTCACAAAAAATCAAATTTACACTCTTAAAATGTTACATTTACACTCGTAAAACATCACATTTACACTTGTAAAATGTTAAAATTATATAAATTCAAAATTTCCGTCACAAAAAATCAAATTTACACTCTTAAAATGTTACATTTACACTCGTAAACATCACATTTACACTTGTAAAACTCATACAACATTACATTTACACTTCAAAAATCGAAACTCAAAAGCGATTAATTAGGGGCTAGAGAGAGAAAGAAAAATTAATTAGTGTATAGAAATTTGATTAATGGTAATTTTTTTTGGTAATTTTCAATCTCAACCACCCATCTCAATCCAACCATCCACATTTTTTACCTTTTCTTTTTAATAGCCCTTAATCAAATTCATCTCAACCATCCATTGAGTCCATCCAATGGCTCTTAGAGGGGCTTATGGACTCAATGACACATGTTGGACTCATTAGAACTCCTCTCTCTCTCTCTCTCTCTCTCTCTCTCTCTCTATATATATATATATATATATATATATATATATATATATATATAGAGGTAAGATCTAATGAGTCCTCCTCTCAAATTGAGTCCATAAGTCCCTCTAAGGGCCTTTGGATGGACTCAATGAATGGTTGAGATGCATTTGATTAAGGGCTATTAAAAAGAAAAGGAAAAAAATGTGGATGGTTGGATTGAGATGGGTGGTTGAGATCGAAAATTACCAAAAAAAATTACCACTAATCAAATTTCTATACACTAATTAATTTTTCTTTCTCTCTCTAGCCCCTAATTAATCAGTTTTGAGTTTAAGATTTCAGAAGTGTAAATGTAATGTAATGTTGTATGAGTTTTACAAGTGTAAATGTGATGTTTTACGAGTGTATGAGTTTTACAAGTGTAAATGTGAAGTTTTACGAGTGTAAATGTAACATTTTAAGAGTGTACATTTGATTTT
>NC_133529.1:104476011-104527228 GCF_048544455.1 Silene latifolia | reverse complement strand
GAGTAGAAACGATAAGAGGAGATCAGGAGGAAGCTAGAGGCTGCTACAAGAAGGCACTCAAGTGCACTACCAGCCCTTCCGCATAGCAATTACAGAAGCAGCCTATCCAGGACGAATACATCGAGCCCCCAGCAAAAGAGCTGAATCAGATTAACCTGGACAAGCTGCACCTAGAGAGAACCGTGCTCATTGGAGCAGGATGTACAGGAAGCTTACGACAGCAGCTAGTCAAGTTCTTACAAAATAACATAGATTGCTTTGCATGGTCACACGATGATATGATAGGCATAGATCCATCCATCATAACACACAAGCTTAGCGTGGACCCAAAGTGTAAACTCATCTAGCAGAGAAGGAGAAAGTTTGCAGCAGAGAGAAATAAGGTAATCAACCAGGAAGTAGACAGCCTGCTGGCAACAAAGAAGATAAGAGAAGTGAAATACCCAGAATGGCTGTCTAATGTAGTGGTGGTGCCTAAAAAGAATGGGAAGTGGAGAGTATGTGTGGACTTCACCGATCTCAACAAAGCATGTCCTAAAGATCCATTCCCGCTGCCTCATATTGATGCAATGGTAGATGCAACAAACATGGACACGAGATGCTAACATTTCGGACGCATGGAGTGGATACAATCGATCAAGATGGATCCTGCAGATCAAGAGAAGACAAAGATTTATGTCCGAGAGAGGAATATATTGCTACAACGTCATGCCATTCGCCTAAAGAACGCAGGCTCCACATATCAAAGGTCAAGTTAACCGCATGTTCAAAGAGCAAATAGGAAGAACCATGGAGGTGTACATTGATGACATGGTGGTGAAGTCGAAAAAAGCCAAAGATCATATGCGGCATCTAGCGAAACATTCAAACCCTCGGGAATACAAGATGAAACTAAACCCATCTAAATGCACCTTCGGGGTATCTTCTGGCAAGTTCTTGGGCTATATTGTGACTCAAAGAGGAATAGAAGCCAAAGATCGAACAGATCAAAGTCATCTTACAAATGAATCACCCGAGAAGCCTAAAGATGTTCGAGATTAGCTGAAAGGTAGCAGCCACCGAACAAAGTTCATTTCAAGATCTTCGACAAATGCGAGACTATTTTACGACGTGAAATGGAATACGAAGCCTTGATATTGGGAATGAAGCTAGCTTTGGAGTTAGGGTCGATAAACCGCTCATATCCAAAGTGACTCTTTGTTAATAGTCAACCACGTGAATGATGAGTTTATAGCCAGAGATTCGAAAATGATAGCATACCTAAAAGTAGCAAAGGAATTAAAACAAAAATTCGAAACTTGCAAGCTTAAACAGGTCCCCAGAGATCAGAACGTGGAAGCAGACGCCCTAGCAACCCTGGGGGCAACATTCAAGCCAACAGAGTCATCCAAAGATTCCAATAGCACATATGCTGAAACCTTCTATCCAGAAGGTAGACGAAATAGATAGGGGTGAACTGGAGGATTCGCAAAGCAAAAAGGAAGTCCAAGCAGTTACAGAGGAAGGTGAGAGCTCTCGGTCAAGAGGGCAGACGCCTGACCAGGCAGCCGATCCAAAGACAGACGACGGCGCACACCTTACCTAGATCGGGCCGCCATAACAAGCTACCAGATGATAAGAAGGAAGTAAGTGCTTTTAGAATAAAGGCCTCCAGATTCATACTTATTGATGATATATTATTCAGAAAGTCGCTAGCAGGCCCCTACCTACGGTGCCTGGACAAGGAAGAAGCACAGACTGTGTTACATGCTCTCCACAGTGGCGAATGTGGAAACCATGCAGGGGGCAGAAGTCTGGCAAATAAAGCCCTCATACAGGGATACTATTGGCCTTCAATGAAGGCAGATGCAGCAGAGTATGCACGAAAATGTGACGCCTACCAGCGCTCAGCACCAATGATTCACCAGCCAGCAGAGCCCCTGCACCCTATTATTTCTCCCTGGCCATTCATGGCATGGGGCATGGACATACAAGGCCCTCTACCACGGGCCACATGAAACAGAACCTGGATGCTAGTAATGACAGATTACTTCTCCAAGTGGATAGAGGCAGAAGCATTCACGGAAGTAAAGGATAAACAGGTCATCTCATTCATAAAACGAAACATCATCTGCAGATTTGGTATGCCATCAGAAATTATATGTGACAATGGCTCACAATTTATCTCAAACGATACTGAAGGATACTGTGCCAGGTGGAACATCACCTTAAAAAGTCAAGACCCAGACTCCAAAGTCCAATGGACAAGCTGAATCCAGCAATAAAATCGTTATGGACAATCTGAGAAGGAGGTTACAGGAGTTAGGAGGAAAGTGGGCAGATGAATTGCCACTAGTGTTGTGGTCAGACAGAACGACGCCAAAGATAGCAACAGGTCAAACACCCTTCAGCCTGGTGTTTGGTGCGGAAGCAGTCATTCCATCAGAAGTTCTAGTTCCCACCCAAAGGTATGAAAATATGACGAGGGAACCGAACAGTGCAGAGATGACCAGAAGCCTGGACATAATTGACGAGCTGCGAGCAAGCGCAAAAATCCGTCTGGCTGCCTACAAACAGTCAGTGGCCAGGAGTTATAACAAGAACGTAAAAATCAGGCTCCGGAGGTAGGAGACCAGGTTCTCCCGAGAGGTGTTCCGAACACCAAGAATCGAAAAGCGCTGCAAATTCGCCTACAAATGGGAAGGACCATACCAGGTAGAAGGAGTTGTTGGCCATGGTGCATACTGATGACTATGGACGGTCAAATCATACAACGCCCATGGAACATACTTCACCCGAAGAGATATTACTTTTAATAATAAGTAGACTCTAGTTTTCAGAATAATGTACTATGAGAAGCCAAATCATTTTTAAAGATAAAATAAAAAATTCGGTAGTAGGCATACCGCCGCCACTCTTATTTCGGTGTCTTTAGTTGTTTTAAACTTTAAACTACTATTGGATGGTGTGGTCCGCAAATCCCGGGACCACAATTGCTCTGTACCCCATGAGATGGCGACAGTACTTCACACCATTCTCGATAGATTTTCCTATTTTCGAGCTTCTCTAAGTACATCACTTTGAATGCTTTGGTATCTATGGTACTTTGAAAGGATATCTAGCAGATCACAACCCAGCAACGCGGGTGACAAGGCACATGGCACTCCAACATGCCTAACCTATTTTATCCACAAGGAGCACCCTCACTAGGCGGACTGTGGAACATACGAAAAGGAGCCTGGCTGAATACGCTTATCCAGCTACCCCTGATACCACCCCCTGGACGTAGCTCGCACTAATCGCACTTAATTAGGGCCCCAGCATGCATGCAAAAACGAACATGGAACGTAGGGATATCTGCGCTACCAGAATCCTGCAGCGTCTCCATCTGGTCCTAGAATGACGATAAACTTGCCTCAATGACGCCCCTGTAGGGTAATATCCGTATAAAACCCTTTCTTTATAGGATTATAACGCAAATTTAATACGCGATTTATAGTCATAAAACGAAAATAACAAGGAAACGATAAAGATTAAGCAATAACCTCCGGTCCTAGTGCAATTTGGCAATGAGAGATCAAAGTAGATCTCCTCCTAATTGTTGCACCCAAGATTGTCCGAGAAATGCCCTTGTGCTAGAATGAATCCTCTAATTGCCTTGCAATATAGAGAGGATTGTTTTGTGAGTTATGGTTGGATGTGAGATCCGAATTTTAGAGGCAATTTTTCTCAAAACCCTAATTTCTTTCTCAAATGAATGATTAGGGCAAATGGGAGAGAAAGCTCTCCTTTTAGCTTGTTCGACCGTGAGCTTTGATAGGGAGAGTGGGCTTTCCACTTTCTCTTATTTTTAACTCATGGTACGACCTGAAATGCGCTAAATGTATATGACACGGTTTTGTTATAAATCGTCATCGGTTATCGGTTATTAAAGCATCAACTAATAATACGGATTAGTTGAAACATTAATACATGTCCGACAAAGACAATATTGTATAATTATATTCAATATACATTAATCAAATATAAATCGTTTATATTCAATTTACTGAATTAATCGCTTAATTCGCTTTTAGCCGTTATTATTTAATCCGTATTAAATAAAATATCTCAACATCACATTTTTGACTAATTACTAGTCAAATAACTCGGACTAACCGGTTAGTCAAATTTGCATCTACATGACAGTATTTTCATACCGTCACATCTCTCAAACGTATCCTATAGGTGTGACTTTTAGGGACCAGTTGATCACCGCCATCTGTATGACAATAACGTCAAACTTATCTAGCAAGCCAACCGTTATTGATAAACGTGGACCAACCGCATAGTACTCGGACTCGGTCGTAGAATCTGTCACATGCTTTGTTTGGAACTCTTCCACCGATCGATCGCCATTTAAGAGTAAAAACGAATCCAGATGAGATTTCGAGTCATCACGATCCGTTTGGAAGCTAGCATCTGCAGAACGGTTGCGCATAGCTTTTGTTCGCCTCCATAAGTCAATGCCCAATCTTTAGTCCTCCGTAGGTACTTAAGAATGTTCTTGACACCATCCAATGTGATTCACCTGGATGCTGTTGGAATCGACTTGTCATACTCAATGCATATGCCACGTCTGGGCGTGTGCATATCATGGCATACATGATTGATCCTATAGCCGAGGCATAAGGAATCCGTGTCATGCGCTCTTTCTCTTCCTGTCTCTGGTGACCGAGACTTGCTCAAATGCACCCCTGGAGCCATAGGAAGAAACCCCTTCTTGGAGTTAGTCATGCTGAATCTCTCTAGTACTTTGTCTATGTAAGACTCCTGACTGAGAGATAACATCCGTCGTGATCTATCTCGATAGATACGGATGCCTAGAATTCTTTGTGCCTCTCCCAGATCTTTCATCTGGAAATGGTTTTTCAACCATACTTTCACCGAAGTTAAGAGAGGTATGTCATTCCCAATCAGGAGTATGTCATCGACATACAATATTCGGAAGACAATCTTGCTCCCACTCGACTTGATATAAAGACATGGTTCCTCGACCGATCGAGTAAATCCATTTTCTTTAATCACTTGGTCGAAGCGATGATTCCAACTCCGAGATGCTTGCTTAAGTCCATAAATGGAACGCTTAAGCTTGCACACTTTCTTAGGATGTTGTGGATCAATGAAACCTTCGGGTTGTACCATGTACAACTCTTCCTCCAAAAAGCCGTTTAAGAAGGCGGTTTTCACATCCATTTGCCAAATTTCATAGTCATGAAAAGCGGCAATCGCTAAGATAATCCGAATGGAACGCAACATGACTACGGGTGCAAAAATTTCATCGTAGTGCAAACCTGGCACTTGGGTGAAACCTTTAGCAACTAGTCGTGCTTTATAGATATCTTGTTGACCTTCCACAGAATGCTTTATCTTGTAAAGCCATTTGCATTGAAGGGGACGAACCTTAACAGGTAAGTCAACAAGATCCCATACGTTGTTCTCATACATAGAGTCCATCTCGGATTGCATGGCCTCAAGCCATAGCTTTGAGTCAGAACTAGTCATGGCACCTTTATAGGTTGCGGGTTCACTACTCGTTAAGAGTAGAACGTCATCTATGTCTTGTTCCTCGACCATACCAATGTATCTGTCTGGAAGAATAGAGACTCTTCCCGACCTCCTAGGTTCCTCAGGAATATTCACCGCAGCCGGGATTGAAGGAATAGGTTCCTCCAATGGTTGCTCGGTATTTGGTTCTGGAATCTCCGACAGGTCGAAGGTTCTATCACTCTTTGCATTCTCGAGAAATTCCTTCTCTAAGAATGTCGCACTAGCCGCAACAAAAACACGTTGTTCGGTTGGCGAATAGAAGTAATGACCAAGTGTTCCTTTAGGATAACCTATAAAGTATGTCTTGACCGATCGCGGGCCGAGCTTATCCTCGTGTCGCCACTTGACATAAGCCTCGCAGCCCCAAACCCGTATAAAGGACAAGTTAGGGACCGTTCCCTTCCATAGTTCATATGGAGTCTTGTCAACAGCTTTAGACGGACTTCGGTTAAGTATTAGAGCAGCTGACAGAAGAGCATAACCCCACAATGAGTCAGGCAACACGGTGTGACTCATCATGGATCGAACCATATCAAGTAGTGTTCGATTTCTCCGTTCAGACACGCCATTCAATTGAGGTGTTCCGGGTGGAGTTAACTGTAGGGCAATCCCACAGTCCTTTAGGTGTTGATCAAACTCGTGAGAAAGATACTCGCCACCACGATCTGAACGTAGTGTTTTAATCTTTCTACCCAATAGGTTCTGTACCCTATTCTGGTATTCCTTGAATTTCTCAAAGGATTCACTTTTGTGCTTCATTAAGTAGACATAGCCATATCTACTTAAATCGTCCGTGAAAGTGATGAAATACCTATAGCCTTCTCGTGCGGTGATTGACATAGGACCACATACATCCGTGTGTATGAGTCCTAATAGGTCAGCAGCGCGCATTCCAACACCTTTGAAGGAAATCCGAGTCATCTTACCGATGAGACATGATTCACACGTGCCAAATGATTGAAAATCAAAGGCCGAGATAGCTCCATTTTTGATGAGCTGTTTTACGCGTTTCTCATTAATGTGTCCCATACGGCAGTGCCATAGATACGTTTGATCTTTGTCACCAACCTTTAACTTTTTATTCATTACGTGTAATATTTCTATGGTCCGATCTAAAACATAAATTCCGTTCATGGAGACTGCCTTGCCATAAATCATATCGTGTAAAGAGAAAATGCAAGTATTATTCTCTATTACAAATGAAAAACCAAGTTTGTCAAGTGCGAAACGAAATAATGTTTTTCGAAAGACTAGGTACATAATAGCAGTCATATAATGACAACTCAAATCCGCTAGGAAGCTGGATCACATATGTCCCCTTTGAGATGGCGGCCACTCTTGCTCCATTCCCGACACGCAGTCCACCTCACCCTTTACGAGGGGTTCGATGTTTCGGAGCCCCTGCACATGATTACACAGATGAGAACCACAACCAGTATCAAGTACCCAAGTTCCGTAACTTGCGTGGTTAATCTCAATCATATGAATAAAAGTAGAAGAAGAAGACATACCAACAGGTTTAACACGACCTGCCTTTAAGTCCTCATGATAAACAGGACATGTACGCCTCCAATGCCCAGTCTTGTGGCAATGATGGCATTCCATGTTTTCATTCTTGCTCTTTGTCGCGCCTGATGAGGTGCTCGACTCACCAGGCCCACTCTTACCTGAACCCGACTTCTTAAACTTCGGTTTGCCTACTGCTAGGCCTGGCTGAACTTTGCCCTTACCCTTGCCCTTGTTTGACACAACGAGAACATCCTATTTCATGCTCCCACTGAACTTCATGTCCTTCTCGGTCTGTACGAGAAGGGAGTGCAGTTCATGGGGACTTTTCTTCAGATCATTCATATAGTAATTCGCTCTAAATTGCGAAAAACCATCGTGGAGTGAGTGAAGCATGCGGTCAATAACAATGTTCTCGCTGATCTTACAATCAAGCGTCTCCAGCTTCTCGACATTCTCAATCATGCTGAGAATGTGTGGGCTAACCGGTTGGCCCTTCTGGAGTCTCGCATCAAAGAAGCGAGTGGTATGCTCATAGGTCACGATTTTCGGTGCTTTCGAGAATTCCTTGGTGAGCGTGGTGAAAATCTTGTTTTCACCTTGGGCTATGAAGCGTTTCTGCAAATTGGGTTCCATTGCAAAAATGAGTACGTTTTTAATCGCACCCGCTTCCAAGGCGAAATCGTTATACTTGTCGATCTCGTTAATTCCAGCCGTGGGGCCTGGGTTCGACGGCATGGGCTCAAGCAGAAATTTGAGCTTCCGTCGCCAGCGGCGATTCCGTAATGCCGCCTCCCAGTCCGCGAAGTTTGATCCATCATTCTTCAGTCGAGTTGACTGATTCATCCGATTCATGAAGATCCGGCCGGACTCACGGTCCAATGTGGCACTTGGCATTGGGTCGTTCAAGTGACCAGCCATTAAGTTATTAGCAGTTTAAAATGCGTGTTCTACACTGAAAAAGAAAGAAAAACAAAAACGAAATAAGCAACTCATCGAGGTGATTTAAGTCTATTAAAATTTATTTTAATCGTGTAGACTCATTGCACTTGTATAATTGATCTCCCTCAAGAATAATACAAGTGATCCCAAGACTCAATTTCCGTAAATTGATAAGCCAACTGTTTAGCTAGTTCTTCCGTAAAAACTCTTGGTCGATAGATTTCTGTAAATCCTATCTATAGTCCACCATAATCACAGGATCGTACGAGTGACCATAGTGTTGAGATAAAATAAGTCAATCGGTTCCAACTTACCCGACGTAGAAGGGGTCATATTATGCCTACCGACGAAGAAGGGATTCATTGGAGTTTGACCTATAAAGACCGTTCTCAATTTTTGTTTATACGAGGAAGATCCCATCAACTAAGTTTCAATTCATTTTAAGTGAACGAATAACTAGCAACTGCGTGAATGAATCAATTTAGATGATGGCTTAAAACGTGTGACATGAGAATGTCAAAGAAAACTAACTCGTGACCTCTATATGTGTCAGTTTTCATGCAATTATTAGGTGGTTTGGTTTTTAGGCGGAATATGATGCATACTATCGTTACGATAAAATAAATAAATGAATGCAACACGTAAATAAAATTCCTAGTGTGGCCTATCCTAGTAAAAAGAACATAATACAACTTTGGAATCCACCGTTGGACCCGAAAAGCTTGTCTTGATGTTCCATCTTTGTCCATGTAGCGGGAGTGAGCATCCGGTCTCCTTCTTTAGTCTTCTCAAAATTACAATTAAAATTTACAAAATATAAACCAATTTACATTCTAAATAAAAACTGTAATTAAAAGAAATAAAGGGAGATACGAGATCTCAAAATACAACCAAGACCGTGTTCCATCATTACGGTAACACGTTCTACTAAGGCCACACTAAGTTACAACCGTTTGCAAAAATAAATAAATACGTAAATAAAAGCATTCAAAACATTCAAGATGACGATAAATAAAATGCATCAACTAAAATTTAAATTTATTCGTGACATAATTTCGTAATTATGTTAAATTTATCCAAACCACCAAAGACAATTAAAATTATATGACAAAACCGCTTTAGTCAAGTTAATTTTAATCCGAGATAATCCGTTACTATAAATCGTTTTAAAGTAACTTAATTTTACGTGGGTGAACCGTTTCACTATCAAGCGAGAGCATAAAACCGTTTTATGCAACAAAAGGCCGAAAAAAAAAAAAAAAAAAAATTTTTTTTTTTTCTTCTTCTGTGCTGCTGAACGTGAACAGTACCAGAAATTTTTTTTTTTTTTTTTTATTATAGATGCTCATGCCGTGAGCAAAAATGGGAAGAAAACAGTCGCTCTAACCGAGAGCAAAAAACATCCAATACCGAATCGATTTGACAAAAACCAATTGCAATTTGAGCATAATCCGGATTAAAACAAAATTACAATTGACATGATCTTCACATATTGTTGTAATTATCGTTTAAAACAACAATTCGCAAAGAACAAATCGAAAACAAATCAGAAAATCGTCACCAAAGCAACCGTGTAAACTGGACACGGTTCCCAATGCACAAAACAGGCCGTGACATATAAAAATGTCGAGACCAACATGCCACACGGTTTTATCAAAAATTTTATACAAAATTATCGATTTGATAAAAACCAATTGCGATATCACCTAATCCGTATAGAAATGAAATAGCAATTGATAGATCTTTAACACATTACATTGAATATCGATTACAAAATAATATGCAAAGATCAAATCGACAACAAAAACAAAAACATGGCACGGAATTCAAAAAGATGCAGCCGTGCAAAAAAAAAAATATAACCGAGAAAAAAAAAAATTCAGCCGTGTGGAAATTTTTTTTTTTTTTTCAACAAAAATTAATCGATCCATTTCGTTTGATGAAAATCACATAGAAAAATTTACGTGGCCTCGCTCTGATACCACTTGTAGGGTAATATCCGTATAAAACCCTTTCTTTATAGGATTATAACGCAAATTTAATACGCGATTTATAGTCATAAAACGAAAATAACAAGGAAACGATAAAGATTAAGCAATAACCTCCGGTCCTAGTGCAATTTGGCAATGAGAGATCAAAGTAGATCTCCTCCTAATTGTTGCACCCAAGATTGTCCGAGAAATGCCCTTGTGCTAGAATGAATCCTCTAATTGCCTTGCAATATAGAGAGGATTGTTTTGTGAGTTATGGTTGGATGTGAGATCCGAATTTTAGAGGCAATTTTTCTCAAAACCCTAATTTCTTTCTCAAATGAATGATTAGGGCAAATGGGAGAGAAAGCTCTCCTTTTAGCTTGTTCGGCCGTGAGCTTTGATAGGGAGAGTGGGCTTTCCACTTTCTCTTATTTTTAACTCATGGTACGACCCGAAATGCGCTAAATGTATATGACACGGTTTTGTTATAAATCGTCATCGGTTATCGGTTATTAAAGCATCAACTAATAATACGGATTAGTTGAAACATTAATACATGTCCGACAAAGACAATATTGTATAATTATATTCAATATACATTAATCAAATATAAATCGTTTATATTCAATTTACGAATTAACTGCTTAATTCGCCTTAGCCGTTATTATTTAATCCGTATTAAATAAAATATCTCAACATCACATTTTTTGACTAATTACTAGTCAAATAACTCGGACTAACTGGTTAGTCAAATTTGGCATCTACATGACTGTATTTTCATACCGTCACATCTCTCAAACGTATCCTATAGGTGTGACTTTTAGGGACCAGTTGATCACCGCCATCTGTATGACAATAACGTCAAACTTATCTAGCAAGCCAACCGTTATTGATAAACGTGGACCAACTGATTATGATACAAAAGTATACCCTTTGATCCTTTTAGAGATTTATAAGTCCTTGCACTAACTGTTAAGGACACCAGCCCCAACAGCCCCTGCTGGCATAAAACGAGACGAACACACCTTGCGTCATGAACAAGGTTAAGTAGTCCACAAACTGCGGCATACGCCTAAATCAGCCAGCCGGCTGACACGGCAGCTAGCTTGGTCTGGATCAGTCTTTTCAGGCTGACCAGGCTGGTCTAAATCAGCCCTCTGGGTTGACACGACCACTCCTCCTTACATTGCAGCATACGCCTAAATCAGCCATCAGGCTGACACGGCAGCTAGCTGAGTCATAACGTTATCCTTTTCAGGGTGACAGGACTCGCCTAAATCAGTCAAATAGACTAACACGGCATAAACTTCCTAAAAACAGGGAGAATAAACAAACAAACACACGACATATAAGCTAAAACCTTGCCAAACTATGACAAGGGGCATTTCAAAATATGGCCAAAATACGGCCCCAAGTTTAACCGCCACCCTGGCGGAGCAAACACAAGAAAAAGTTTAAAACTTACAAAGTCTGCCACCTCTGGGCCAGACTGCCAAAAAGTTTATCAAAACATAAAAATTTAATTATCGGTCACATTAATGACCTCCACCTCTGGCATTCCCTCTGCCTGCTGACCTCTCATTTCAGGTACTGCTTCAGCCTGAGCATCCTCAGCCGCCATAGCTCCCTGAGCTCCGTCAGCAGCATCCTGGGATATTCCAGCCTCACCCCCAGCAGCCTGCTCAGCCAACGCATAAGAATTCACCTCACCAACCTCAGGCATCAGCATACTCAGATCAGGTTGAGCGGGGTAAAGCATCTCCAGCTGCTTCTCCTCTTCCTCTATGGCCTGCTGGGTGGGAGCCTCCTCGAGTGCAGCACGCATCCCACTGATCTTTCCCCGCCAAGTGGCATATGCAACGACATTGGTGGCCAGGGAGATCAGCTCACTGATCTTCTCCTCGACCGCCTGTGAGTCGAAAAGGTGTTGCACACCGCCTGGGTTCGAGCCACTGATCAGCCCCCTCCTTCAACTTCTTCTTGGTGACAAGCTCGGTCTTGACCCCACCACACGCTCCTTCAGATCAACCCGCTGCTGTGCCAGATCTGCAACATTCTCCTTCAGCTTCTGGTTCTTGGCGCTGGTAGCACGGCTGGTGGTCTGCACTATGTTGATCATCTTCCTGTTGTAGAGTGCAGACTGAAAAGTCTGGGGCATAAATAATCAGAAGTCAGCAAAAGAGTTGGAAGGCAGAATCCAGGTAAACAGACAGACAGGCAGATAGAAAGTGAAGGATATTTACCATGAAGGCGTTATGCACGTCGTTTTCAGCCATCTCCTCTGGAGTGAACTCCGAAAACGTTTCCTCAACTGGAGGAAAGAGCAGCTGATCAATCTCCGGCCAATAGGGCACCTTGTCCACGTTCCCAAAGCCTTCTGGAAAATGAGCAATGATGCCCCACTAGTAGAAGCACGAGGACTGGCAGGAGGAGTAGGCGGATGGCGAGATAACGGATTAACCTCCAGGGGCACGCGAGCAGCAGAACTAGAAACTGCAGGAGGAGTCTGAAAAGAGGCAGCAGGAGCACTCCTCTTGGAGGCAGAGGCCACATCAGGGCTGGTAGACGGTCTCTTTCTTTTAGCACTTTGGAGGATGAGTTCCAGTTGATCAACTTTTGAACCTGCAAGCATATACAGTCTCAGACGGCAGAATGCATAAAACATCAGTAGCAACAGCATGCAAACAGAAGTGGTTACAGAAACCTTACCAGAAGACATACTGTGGGCTGATTGAGGAGGATTGGAGGAAGAAGCGGGTGAAAAACTAGAAAGCAGGTCTGGAAACTTTCTCTCAGACTCAGAAATACCGAACAGCTTGCTGCATGCAGGGATCTTGGCGCCGATACGGGTAAGGTCGCAGGGGCCTGCACGAAGACGATGAAGTAAGCTAGTAAGCAGCGAGATAAAACAAATCAGGTAACAGGAAAGCTACTTACTCAAGTCGAACCCATTTCTCGAAAATATAATCGGCAGGAGGCTGGATGAAGTCCTTCCTCACATAGAAGAAGTCCTCGAACCATTTCTCATCGCGAGATTTTGACACATGTTTGAAGGGAGCCTCTCCACGGCCCCGGAAGGAGAATTGACTCCTGCCCAGGGACCTGATGTTGTACATATAGGCCAGATCGCCCAGAGTGACAGCTTTGCCACTACTCTGACCAGCGGCCAGAGAGTAGAGAAGAACTCTCCAAATGGCGGCGGAGATTTGTGCCATGGCGAAATTGTTGGTGAAGATGAAATCTTGAACGAGTTTCGGGAAAGGGAAACGGAGGCCATATCTAAACGGATATAAGTAGAAGCAAACCCACCCTGGACGGAGGGCATCAGCTTTCTGTCCCGGTTCAGGGATGGCAATATCCACCCCATCACCAAGACCAAGCAGGTTCTTGATCGTCGGAATGTCGGCCGGGGTTAGGACGGAGTCACAATCGTGTGGGTGTTTGAAAAGTCCCCGAGAAGGGAAAGTAGGGTCGAGATTACGGTCGGAGGGTGTTGAGGTTGACGTGGATTGTCGGGTTTTGCCCATGGTGGAAAAGAGAAAATGAAGACTAAAAAGGGAAGGGGAGACGGATTACCTGATGATGAAGATGGAGAAGGGGAACAGTGAAGCCGGCGAGGAGTGAAAAAGAAGGAAGATTGAGGGTTTAAGAGAGGGGAGCTTTTGAAATGATTTGAAATGATTAAATGAAAGTGGAAGAGAGACGTTGGGGTTATAAAGAGGAGAGAGGGAGTTGGGTGCGGAGAAAGAGGAATAGGGCGGCTGGAAGTGATGGGTTGCATGGGAAGAAGTAAAAGACGGCGTAGGGTTTTTGGCATTTGGTTACGTAAATTTCTTATTCGATACTTGAAAGCGTACTTCACAAGAAATTTAGGGCAAACTGTTTGGGCTAAAAATAGCATAATAAAGAAAGCCCACTTGGTAAAATAAAGATTATAAGGAAGAGGTGAGGATGAAGGGAGCCCGCGGTCTGGAAAAGGGAGATGGGCTTGAGAAGGATCAAAAGCCCACCGAGGAAGGTGCCCGCGTTAAGGAAAATAGTGTTAGGGAGAAGTTAGGGAGATCGGGGAGAATTGGTAAGGGAATTCGGATTTGGAAAGAAGCCCTTATGGAAATAATATTCCCTTTCCATATTCAAGGTAGGACATAACTAGGGTTCTTACCCTATAAATAGCCAAGGAAGGAAATCAAGAAAGGGATTCACTCATCCATATATTCATTCAAGATTATATTCAAGACAACCACATCACGGCATATCACTCACAAATATACACCGTCCGAGATCTTGCAGGCCTGATACCTAACGCCAGCAAGATTAGCATAAACGTTATCATTGTAATCATCCTCCTATTCATATAGTGCAATACTTGGCAGGGTACCGTCCCTCCCGCGGTTGTTCCCACATTGGGTTTTCCGCGTCACCAAAATCTTACGTGTCAATTTACATTACGTACTCTATTTTCCGTTTACTTATTGACATACAAATCATCATACAATCGACCAACGAATATAGACTACATTGACCCTAAATCGACTTAGGTAAAAACGACCTAAACACTAACAATGGTAATTAAAAGAGTTATAGAATTGTAATGAGAATTATCAGAATAGTGATGGATGCATGTAATATAGGAATGATTAAAAGCTTCCGTATGTGACATGAGTAAATTGAGTAGACTAGTTGTTGTGCTAAAGCATAGTTGCATTGCTAAGTAGACTCAGATGATACCTGAAAATTTAATGCTAAATATGTGTTTAGAGTAATGTGATTGCAAGGTTGTTAGCGAAATTGTAAGACAAAGTTTAGACATGAAACATCATGAGTTAATTGCATACATGGATGATTTAACAGTAGGGTAAACTATGTTGTATGAAGTTCGTTATGGCATAATATATGTGTAACTTAAGTTGGTAAGACCGTCGCGATACATTTGAGTAGTAATGATATAATGTGAATGAATATGATAACCAGTGACGACTTCGAACTTGGTTAGGAATCGACACGTGATGTTTTTTTGCAGGAATCTTCAGTTCACCTCGTTATTCCGACCGTGTACCCAACTTTACTTGACCGAGTGCGAGTATTTACTAGACCGAGTAGACCTCACTCGATCTAGTTAGGAAGCTATAACGTCGAGGAAGTAGGAATTTCCTACAAATTCTCGATCAAATAGCGCCTACTCGATCGAGTAGAGGGCACTCGATCGAGTACCCTAGACACTCGATCGAGTAAGTGAATAGTACCCGGGTGTAATACGGGATTCATATACCCTTTTCATCTTCTTTCCTTCTTATTCTTCATTCATCAAAAACCCTAAAATTCTTAGTCTCTCTCTCCAGTTGCTCTTGCCTTGTAATTTTGGTGCTTGATTCTTGTGTTTCTCTTGCTTGATCCGTTCTTTCTACTTGCTAATTCCTCAAGGTAAGGAAATTCATCTTCTTTTATGTTTTAATTGATTAAAAGCATGTAAAAGGGTTGGTGTTTGTTAAGAAATCCAGTTTATATGCATAAAATCTTGCTTGTAATTGTTACCATATGATCTAGTTGCTTCAATTTGTTGATTATTGTTGCTAGTTATGCAAAAATCGAATCAATAAGGGGGTTTATGTGACTCAAAATTTTAGGGATTTGAGATTTTGAATTGGGTTTTGGTTGTCTTTTGTATTTAAAAGGGGAAAAATTGAGTAATGTATGTTATATATATATATATATCATGTGGGAAGTTGATTTTTGTGATTTTCACCTCAAAATTTGCCTTAAAACTCCGTCTTAAAAGTGCCCCAAAATGAAATTCGTGATAATTATTCGGAAAATTTGTGTTGTACATGGATGTATGTTGAAGAATTGAGTCCTAAAGAATGTAATAGTTGAATTAATTCATGTTATTTATAATGAAATTTTCACAGCTGTAGAGATCGTCTGAGCTATAAGAATTTGAAATTTTATTTGTAATTTGGGAAATTGTTGGTGATAGTGTGTACTTAGATGAATATTTCATGGATTAATGTGTGTACTTTACATGTTTTGGGTTAATATGTGTGGTATGTTTACGTGGTGTGTTGAAACAGATGCCGAGACTAAACTTTGGGATCAGACAAAGTAAGAGGGGTAGGGCTTCCCAGCCCGAAGTTGGGGAGGGTAGTGGACCAGTGGTACTAGCTATACCAGAGTACCCTTCGGTAGTTTTTGTAGACTATAACCAATGAAAAAGGTTTGTAGCCTTACAATCCCGTAAGATGAGACCGACTCGCTGTGTGGACACCACTATTTTAGAGGACCTGGGTGTTGAGACGGATGTCCGTCATATTTTTGAGACTTTGGGGTTCACGGGGTTGTACCGTTTACGGAAACATTCCTATGCTTTTCTGACCTTGGAGTTCATGAGCTCGTTTAAGTACGAGCCGGCTGAGCAGACGGTGCAGTTCCGTCTTATGAACACCAGTTTTATGTTAACCATGGACCTGTTTGCCTCCCACTTTGGTTTAGCTAAGCCTTCCAAGGGATCTCTCCGTGACATTCCAGCTGAGTGCGGGGTTTTCCGCCTTATGCCCTATATTACAGAGAAATCAGCCCCCACCGCTAGTAACATGTTGATTAATGATGTGCAACATGTTACCTTGAGTATCTTCCTACGTGTCGTGTCAAATCTTCTTTATGAGCGGCCTGATATGAGTAAGTTGAACTCCCACGAGTTGTTTCTTCTGATGGCCTATCTTAACCCTGAGCGGACCGAGAAAGTGGTTTTCAATGCTCCCGCTATAGTTTGTGCCAGCCTTGCTTTGATGGCCTCTTCTAGTACTAGGTTCCTGAGTTGTGGTGCGATTGCCACCTGGTTAGCTGAAAAGCTAGCTTCCTTTGAGGCTTCCTCCGAATACGTTCCCTTAGCCACCCCAGTGCCTACCATGGATAAAGATTATTTCCTCGACCTGAAATGGTTGAGAACATTGGCGGATGGTAGCCTAGAATGGAGAGTGTGGGGCATGAGCTGGATGAGGATACCGGCTCCTGAGCACCTCCCACCGACTGAGCCTTTACCTGCGACAGTGGTAGCTATCGATTCTGATGAGGAGGAGGATGAGGGTGCACCACCGCTGAGACAGACATACCTTATTGATGATGCGATCCTTCAGGTTATGCCCGAGCCGAGAAAAGGGGATAATGTGAGAGCTACAGAGGATAGACCCAGGTTAAGGAGAGGACCACGTCGCGTGAGGGAGAGGATGGGTGAGACCCAGCCACAGCCGGCAGCACCACCACAGCACCCGTTTCCTTGTTACCCTTACCTTGATACCCCGGAGACACGTGATAGCTATCTGACTGAGAGAGTGTCTTCTACCTTGACGCTCCGGAACATGCATGAGATGGCGTATTCTCAGGGTATTGGGACATTGGGACCACATCCAGTTTGGTGGAGGGGATTCGGAGATTACAGCGGGGTTTTCCACTCTTACGGCGTGGATGCGTCCACATGGGGAGCGCCTCAGTCTTACCCTTACGGTTTTGACCCCTTGGTATGTGAGGCCGATCTCTGGAGCCGGTGGTGATGCGGGTGTTGGTACGTCAGGAGCAGGCACCTCAGGTGGTGGTGGGTATGAGTATGATGTTATGGATGAGCAGCAGCAGCATGAGTGATACTCCTTTTCTTATCTTGTTCGTAGTTGTATTGGATGTTAGTTTGCTTTGGTTGGAACGTTCTCTTTTCGTACTTTTATATTCGGTTTGTATTGGTGGCCATAAGGCCGTATTTGCTTCCCTAGACTTGGTTGCAGGATTTACAGTCGGATTATCATTCCGACTTATGGAGTGTGATTATGTATATATAGATATAGATGTCGTGTTTGGAAATTTTGAGCAGCCTTTGACCTGAAGCTACTCGATCGAGTAGCTAAGATACTCGATCAAGTAAGCCCAACTCGACCGAGTGCCTAACCCACTCGATCGAGTGTCACTGTTACAGGAACCTTTCGAAAATTTGTTTGTTTGAATGCTTTTATTTTTGCATATTTTGATACTTATAATGGTTATTGATGGTTAGTGGCATATTTGGGTCGACTTATTAGTTATGCTTGGGTTCATGCTTGACTTATAAACGATATTTTGTGGGAATAGATGTGACACAAAGGTTTCTTATTGCGTTCACAAGCAAGCTAACTTATTTATTAGCGAACAGACTTATTACTTATTTAACAGGATTCCCATAACTACATTATATACAATTGATATGTGCATGTTTTATGGTTCTTGACAATTATCCTCGTAAGGTAGCATATATTTGTATGTATGACAATATTAGTTGGAATTAACAAGTAATGTCGACAAGGGCAGTTTGTATTAGACAATTTACTTAATGGTGAACTTCGGGGACGAAGTTCCTTTTTGAGGGGAAGAGTAATGTCGTGAAATAAAAAGGCCGATATTATAATAATTTTGTTGTATACTATACTAATTTCGTTGTTTGTTTGTAAATGCTCGCTATTGTCTCTGTTATAATTCTCGCATGAAGTGGTAATTGTTTTAATTGTTGTAGTTGTTTTAATTGTTTTGATGAGTAATTTGTATGTTTAAGTAAAAGTTGAGCAATTTACAATGAAAAGATAGTCATAAAGAGATGAGCGTGTCGGGAACGGTAACGAAGTGTTTGAATCACACTGTGTAACAGGATCGTTGTGTGACATGTTTTGGTGTTGGTAGTTGTGTACTAGTGAAAGTATAGTCCCATAGTGCGTGGCTAAGAGTTTGGAGTAGTAGTATAGTTGTGGGTCGTGTTGGTACATGTTGCGAGTTTGGTACTTCAAGTTGTGGGTCGTAGACGTTGGTATATATGGTGTGTCGAGCAGTGATGATGATGACATAGTGGGGTAATGCTTCTAGAAAGTAGTAACCGGTGTCGGGAGAACAGTTCCGTCAACCTTGTGTTCTTGTCGTGAGATTGGGGAAAGGTGAGTTGAACTTCGGGGACGAAGTTCTTTTTAAGGGAGGGAGACTGTAATACCCGTCCTTTTAGGGACCCTTTGACCAACGTTGACCGACATTTGGGGGCAGGCAAGAGCCTTAGTGATGCGTGCCAGAGTTATCTTATGCCTTGTTTGCCTTTATAAAAGGGTGGTACTCGATAGAGTAGAGGATACTCAATCGAGTAGCTTGGGCACTCGATCGAGTAGGGGTCACTCGATCGAGTACGCCAGTTACTCGATCGAGTACGCCAGTTACTCGATCGAGTAGCGTCTTTCCAGCGAGGGTTTATAATCGTGTTTTGTCAAAACTGCATATCATTTCCGCCTCCTTCCTCCAGATCTATGGGTCGCCTCCCTTCCTTCCCATCACCAAATACCTTCCATGGGAGCCTTTGAGGATGCTAATGCCTTGAGGATGAGTTGCTTGAGTCGGGTAGCGGTCTTAACGCCATTGTGAGATGCGTAGGTATGTCATCATCATCGTCCTTGTCTTTGTTGTTCTTTGTATGGTTGTAGAGGTAGTAATAGGCTTGTGTATGGTTTGTTTAGGGATGCTTACTTGGTTGATGTCATGTGGCTAATCGAGGAATCGCTGCGTTTGGTTAAAGGTAGGTTCGCCTACCCAGTTTCTGTTGGTGGTCTAGTGTGTCGGTGGTTGTATTGTTGTTGTGACCGTGTGGCTGAGTATACGTGGTAATCGGTTGGTGTATGCTGTTTTGTGGTTGTTGTTGTATTACAGCTGTTTGTGATTGATTGTCTGTGGTTCTCGAGGTGCGTCCTCGGCTGAGTGGAGTCACTTGCGGGAGTGGCTTCACGCCCTAGTTTCGCCCTCCGTGGAACCCGCCACGGGAGGGGATGTGCACATTAATGGGACAAGGTTGTCGCTCGGTATGATGAGCGGGGCTTAGGTGGGAACGGCTACGGTCCCGCACTGGCAGGGCTGGTCCAGTGGACAGTCGGTGACGGTGATTGATTGGAGTGGTTGTATCTGGTGTGTGTGCTTGGTTGTGTTTGTAGTATACTAATAGTTGATGTTGTGTCGTACCTCAGTTACTGACCTTGTGTGGTTTGTCTTATGTTTGATTTGTTGTGTCTGCCGTGATCCCTTATGGTGAGCAGTCTGTCTTAGCAGGTGTTGTCTTGGATGGTAGCTGGAGTCTTGGCGGGATGAGTCCTCACGAGTAAAGCTAGGTGTAGTTTATATAGTTGATGAGTTGTATCTTTATTTAGTAGTTTGGTTGTAACACTTGTAAAATAACTGTAATTGTTCTTTTATCGACTTTTGATGATTACTTACCTCGGGCAACCGAGATGGTGATGTCCTTATATGCTAGGGAAGGTCTTGTTAAGGCTCCTTGGTATATGGGGGGTATCACACAGACTGTGAACCGTCGCAGCATTTCATCAAGACTTCGCTTGCAACAACGAGCAGACTTCCATTTCCCCAGCAAGAGTTCGCTTGAGACCGACGCAAGCTGATTCCCCAACAATTCCTACCAACGTCCTGCTACCCTCAATATTATGTTTTGTTTCCCATTTGAGTTCGGCAGAGGTGTCGTTCTCCGGATGTTCCCATACCAACCTTAGGTTCCCAACCTATCTATGCCCCCACACCCTAGCACAATCCTTATATATCTTTTAGGTCTTACCCTCAGCTCCTACGCACCTCCGGAAACATCTCGAGAAAGAAGTCTAAGGTATGGTTTCTTCTTATGGTTGGCGAGCTTCCTTACGTAGTCTAATAGACTTTAAACGACCCTCCCCGATAGTCGACAGACTCTCAAATGTTCCCGACGACAAGTCCTTGGCTCAGACCCTTGAGCCGCCTCGCGTCGCCATAGTCGTCAGGTTGTAATCTTTGATTGACCTGATGGCTATACATTAACTTTCGCCTTGTCCAAGCCTCAGTCAAAGTGGGGGCTCTGTAGATACCTCATTTCTGCACCTCCCGCCAAACACCCGGTGATGATTGGGCCGCATGTTTGGTACGCGAAACGATTTATGACAGTTCGTAAGTTTATCGTCAAGTGATAGTTCAAATACTTGTGCCTACCCCTTGGTTGTCATCTACGCGCCGATACGGTCGTTTTGACAGTAATTAGAGTACATTTGGAGTCTGGGTCAAAAATCGCTTCATTTTCTAATAAACCGTTTTAAAATGCCGAGTCGGAATGTTCTAGAATGTTCCGGATATTTATTCCATAAAATCAATATTTAATCTTTTGGCAAAATATATCCCGAAAATTTTATGAAAAAAAATAAGGAAGTCGAGATCTACCGCAATTCCCTAAAAGAAACGCGGAAAATCTTTCTTCCGAGAAGAAAACCTCTCGGGAAAGGGACGCGGACTGCTGCGCCTCTTCGAAGGATCGCAGCAACTGCTGCGCCTCTTCCCCAGCTATTTTATGCATATTTTCAAATATTTTCGAGATTTGTTTTCAAAGTTTTACCTTAACCCTAATTCCTCCGTGTGATTAGTATAAATAGGGACCTTCGTTCCTCATATTTCTCAAGCGAGTGTCCGCCCTTCTCTTCTCCCTTTGCATTCTAAGACCGTGCTCTAAGCTTATTGACGTCTACGTGCTTGATCAAATCGACCACGTAGGCTCGGATCCTTCTGAGTACCAGTCACGTTGCATGACCGACCAATTTGACCAACTCCACCTCAATCAATCAATCAATTTAATCTAAATCCTCTTACGAGGGCACTTTCTTCATACATTCGAGGCAAGCAATCACTAAAACGTTAACTTAGTTAATCTCGTTTCGTCAAACATGTAAGTCTGAGGGTGTAAATCCCACATTTAATATTGTATTTTATTTTTGTACTAATTAATGTAAAATTTACGTCAAAAATATGCTTAAACCGATTTCTAAAACCCCTTTATTAACCTATTTTACGGATTAGCAGAAGACAGACGTCGAGAAGAAACACAACAACTGCTGCGCCTCTTCGAAGAGTCGCGGCATCTGCTGTGCCTCTTCCTGAGGCTGCCGCAGTTCCTGCCTTTCTTCTTCTTCCTTTGTCCTTTGTTAATTCATCTATTTTATCCCGTCTTTTCTTCTTGTTTCATTCGTATAACAATTTTAATTCATAATTCTTAATAATTTATCGAGTTAAATCCGACTAAAATCCCTTATAATCAATATTTGCGGGTTTTCGTCAATTAAATCAAACCCGGATTTTTAGAGATTCGATTTGTTCATATCAAGTCTCTGGAATTCGACTTTTGTATGTGTTTCTATCAGTTTATTGTGATTGTCTAATTCGTTAAATAACCTCAATCAGTTTGTAATCAATTAATCCTAATTTATTTGTAATTAATTTGTTTTAATCCATTTTAATTCGTCTCTATCGTTTTTATGACCAAATTCACATGTAAATAACTTGTTAAATCACTTTCACTCGAGTCAAATATCCATGATCAATCATTAAAAATTAAAATTAAAATTACCAATTAACATTAACAATTCGCAGTTCCGGTCTTCACAGCCAGAACTCACCTCAGGAACAGACGCAGTGACCATTGCGCCTCTTCTAAGAGACGCAGCATTGTTGCGCCTGTTCCGGGTTGAGTTCTGCCTCTGAACTTCCGTTATTGCTTTGGCCTAATTCGTTTAGTTTACGTATTAATCGACTATTATCCGTAATATCACTCATAATCTGTTTATTTTCTAACCTAGTTTATTTTTTCCTATTTTTCTCAAATTTTCCGTCTTAAATGTATTTTTGACGTAAATCAATTAACCCATTGTAACTCGTTGTAATTTCATTTATTGTAATTATTTTATTTATCGTATTTATCATGGATGATTTATTTACTTGTTCTCACATGTAATTAATCTAAATTCCAACTTCGACATAATTGTATGCCTAATTATTTGTGCACCGACTTAGTTAATTCTCACATGCTAGGTTTAAAACGTTGTTTGTTGCATTGCATGCATATAATCGACAACATATCGAGTATGAATAATTTCCCTACTCATTAGTAGAAGCCGCTATCGAGGCGGGCGGAATTAGGTGTTCAGTAAAAGGACTTCCCAATACGTACCCTCACCCCTTACTCCAGATTTCTGTGAACATGCATGTTCATTGGCATCCACGAGAGTCATTCTAGACATAGAATGCTAAGGGTAGCGAGTTCTTAGTGTTCATGTCACTACTTTGTATCTTGACATGACACGAGGTATTCGAACGGTTCCAATTTCCCATAAAAATTGGTGGCGGCTCCACAAATGCAAACGCTTGTTCCCAAGCGCCCCCGTGGACCCGTTGTCCACACCCGCTGTTGTTCCCACACATGGTTTTCCACGTCACCAAAACTTTGCGTGTCGATTTCCAATTCGTTACCTCTCACGTTCGTTTGCATTATTCTTTCTTGATTCATTCGTAGTTATAGATTGTCACTTTGACTCACTAATCTAAATAATTAATCGGTAAATTTTTACCAAAAAAATTTGGCGCCCACCGTGGGACATAGTGATCATTCTCTATAACCTAAATTTCGCAAGCACAATTTGTTCATCGCCATGTCTGGAGCCAGTCCAAGTCCAAATCCATCCAGTACCCAGGGAGCATCTCCTCAACCTTTTGGTGGGAGACCTCTTCCAGCATCGATGGGACCAGTCACTGCGTCACCGACAGCCAGCCAGATGGTCCTCGTCACCGTGTCTCCCAAGGCCATGCCATCGCCTTTCAAGCCACCACAGGTGCCCAAAGCAATAACAACACCCAGTGTGACGAAATCCAACGGAGATAGCAGCCCCAGCAGGAGCGAGATCATCACCAGGACCCAGATCCAGGAGGGAGCATCTGGAGGGATTCCCAGGAAATATAAGGATAGGTTATGTCTTAATGGTGGGTTAGAAAAGTGACATGCGGGCTTATTTGATGGTGGTAGTCAGGTTGGTGTATGTGCGGTGGGTTGAGTATGGGATAATTATGTAATTATTAGGATTTTTTTCAAGTGATTAATATAAAAAAATAGCTTTAAATAAGTTGGTAAAGGGGATATTGTTAAACGTTAATGGTGTTATAAAGGAGATTATAAAAAGTTAGAGTTTTGGGTAACTTAGGCACAAAATGTAAATCTTAAGGGTACCATGATCACAAATATAAAAAATTGGATACCTAGGGAAAAGTGGCAAACTTTAAAGGTTTATAATTAATTTTCCGAAAATTAATTATAAATCGTGAAGGGGTACTATTGAGAAAATCCCTGCCAGACGTTTTGCTATTTTGAGGTGAGTCTTAACTTTAATATTTATAAAATTATATTTGTTAAAAAATTATAAAAATTATACAATTAAATTTCTTATGAAAAAAATAAATTATTAGTCCACATTTCATAGACAGATACAGTTTATAGACTATATATCAGATGTAGTACATCTAATTATGTACTTTCTGATTCTATTATAAAGTTTTTAAATTTTGCTTTAAATATTATGAGCTTTAGTATAAAATTTGTGAGCATGTTCAATCCCCTATCTACTAAAAGAATATCTGAATTAACAAATTTTTCCTCCAAAAAGCAACGTTATAAATAAGGAAGTTATTCACAATTTAAGTGTATTTACTAAATAAGGAAATTAATTAATAACTATAATGTATTTCATTATATTATTATCTTTTCATTAAAACTATTTTTCTCATCAACTTATATAATTTGCACTAAATTCAAAACTATAATCTTTTAATTAAAATATAAATAATATAAAACTATAAATCTAAATCTTTTAATGATGCTATTATTTGAGAATGACTTGACCTATATTATCTATAAACAAAACAATAAATCGTTTTTATTACTTTCATGACAAAAAATTGACAGAATTTAAAAATTGGAATCATTAGCTTGTGGTATAAAAAATATTTTTTTAAAAAATACATTTTAGCACATTACTCAATTCTCTTGAATTAATTTTTAATATTTTTTTTTCCTCAAAACAAAATACAATAACGAGAAAATTGAACAAGTAATGAAATACCACAATTATTTAAATATCTTATTAAAAATAAAAAATTATATATACTGTGCATTTATTGCACATATTCTAAACTAGTTTAAACATTAAACCAAAAATATATTGCTCAAAAACTATACATATAAATTCAAATATGCCCAGAAAAAAAAAATCATGTATGCTCAATAATTAAAAGGGTTTAGAGTAGTACATCAGATGCGTAATTCTTTTTCTATAACATATGTGAGTGAGATCCTAGAAAAAAGTAGCGGTTTCTAAATATAAGGATAGGTTATTATATATAAACGTAGGGAATAGTTTGTACACCAATTACTCCATTAATCTATTCAAATTATTACCCTTTTTTTTATATGAGAGGCAATCGCTTGCTTTACGTCAGGGTAGATTAGCAAGAATTATGGGCGGCTAATCAAATGATTTGACGCTAAAACTTATTAGTAAAAGAAGGTGGGAGAAAAAGAAGCATATTTTGTTATGACATTATAAGCCTTACACATCATTCCCCGCCAAGAGGGGAATTGAGGGTAACCTTAGCCCCACAGAGAAGAGGACTCATTAGCAACGGTCAAAAATTCAAATATTTCCTACTACTTAAGGGAAAGTTTGCTTAATTCAATTGATCAATTCCTACTCTAATAATTTATTATATATGACTAGTAGGATCAAATATGAGCTTGATTCATACCTTACTCACCAACCTAAAATTATATTGGTGCATCAACAATGATGGAGACATGATTTTGAGTTAATAAGTTTAAAAATATAATCAACAATTTAGAATGTCAGCAGATTGATAAAGCGGTAAAATAACTTTAAAAATAATCAAAATTTTAAATAAAATCTCAACTGTTTTATAGATGAGAACGATAAGTTCACAATCCCTGCTAGCTCACCTCAACACCAATTGCATGCATTGGTATGCGTCATTATGTTGCATTTACCTTCTTCATTCTTACAACTAGATTAAAACTCTTTAAATTTAATGACTACTTGTATATTTTAAAATCGTTTAGGAGGGGTTAGAAGTCAACCGGGTCAGGACAGTTCGAGTCGAGTCAATTTCGGGTTTGCTGACTTTGGGTGGGTCGGTTATTCGGGTTCGAGTCACTTTCTGGCCAACTATTATCGAGTTATTCATGGATAATAAATCCGTTTAGAACAATAAACATTCAGGTCGGTTGTAGTGGGTTGGGTCAAGTTCGGGTGTCGGGACGGGTCAATCGATCGGGTCAATTTTGTCTGGTCTAAGGTTAGATTAGCTTTTCTATTTTCTATTTTTTTTTTTTTTTTAAAAAAAGTCATGTTAATGATGTGCGCGATTTAGCACGTCCCTATAAATATTGTTTCCAAGAACTATTACTTTAGTGTGATGAGATCATAGAAATTATGGGAGGAGTTTACTAATCTAGTTTAGAGAGATTAATTGATTTGCAGAAACCTAACAATTAGGTCGGAGGTGCTCTTGATCTCTTCTTTATTTTCTAAGATAAGCAAAGAATTTAAGACATAAGACGGAAGTTTGTTGTTTTGTGGAGATTGAATCTTCTCAACCAAAAAAAGTTATTCAAAATTGTTGTAAATGACGTGAACGTAGGAGTTCATTCCAGAAACAATTATTGTCATGAAACAAAGCATAATTCAAGGCTTGAAAAGCACTTTAAAATTTAAATCTACGTATTTTCTTTTAAAATCAAGTTAGACTAATGCTAGCACAATTAGGGGAAGAAATAACCTTATACTTGCCTCTCTTTTACTCCCTTTCCAACGGTTCTAGTCTTGAAGGTTACTACAACTTCCAAGTACAACTTTCTATGAAGTCCAAACTCCAAAATTATCACAAAGTGGCATGATCAAGAAAAACAAAGTCCATTTGAGATACGAGTACATTTTTTCGTAAATAATTGATCATCTTAGGTCTCGTTTGGTTACCCCATACAAAACGTAGGAAAATAGAAATCCCATGAATTGCAAAATTGAAGGTTGTTTGGTTACTCCTCTTTTTGGCAAAATGTAAGAGTTTGAAAATCACATGATTTTCCAACTCTTCCATAATGGAGGAGTTGAATTACCTAGCCCCTCCTAGGTAGTTCTAAACTCCTGTGTTAATTGAATTTCTATGTAGGTAACCAAACGGATTTGCTAAATTCACGTAAATTTCATGCTGGAACTTAATTCCCATGAATTCGATATTCCTATGGAGTTGTATTCCCGCGGGCAACCAAACGAGTAAAGACGATTTTATATAATATTCTGTGAAATGGTTCCTAACACATAGAACAACATTGCCCCTGAAAAATAAAAAGTAGTTACTGAATACTGAATGGTAGCTCATGTCTCACTTTTATTTAAGCTTTTATTATAATTAGAGGGTATATAACACAAAAAGTAAATGTAAATTTTAGAGATGTATTTGTCGGGTGTAGCTCATTTGTGATCTAATATCTAATATCTCATGTCTCACTTCTTTTTCAGCTTGAGTCATCACCCATTTAATATAATTTACACATTTGTTTATGATTAAGGGTAGTATTGTGCCAAAAAAAGAGATAAATAGATAATTAAACACGGGAGTAATCTTTATTTGATGTTCCATATTTTTCTTAGAGGGTATATAATTCAAAAAGTAAATGTACATCTTTCTTTTTTTATAATTAAGAGTACATGTTAAAAAACTTTTTACAACCATTTGATTAGCCATGCATCACCGTAGGCTTAAATCATAATTTAACACAAACACAATTATATTGTGTAGTAATTTAATAGATAAAATTTTGTACTTTCGAAGGTAAAAAAAACTTGTAGGAACAACACTTCTATCTTATAATGTGGAATGTAAACATAAATTAATGTTAATAGTATTTTGTTTAACCCCTAGTAAATACATCTTCGATCGACTTTATACTATACTTCTAGAGTTGTAGTAAGTAAGAAATTCATTGAAATTTAATTCCTCACAATTATCATGATGTTAACAAACACTAGGCTCCCCCAAGGAAAAGCCGATCCCACTCCCCTACATTTCACCATCTTTACCAAATACCAACAAAAACTTGAATTGAATTTAAAATCAAAACAAAAGTTTGTTGTGCTTGTTTTTCTCCCTTTTCCCCCATCTATCTAAAGAGACTTATTCTTTCCAATAGCATCTACTCTACCTCTCTAATAGATAAGTATCACTAAACCTTTAGGTGAAAACTAAACATACAAATTTTTTTGATGCAGTTTTTCCGTCCGGATCATTTGTTTATGTTTAATTTTGTTAAGCCCAAGGATAAAGCAAGGAACCATTTAGAGTTATTGTTATCTAGGTAGCACGGATACTCCTCTTAATCAGCCGTCCCCTATCCGACACCGACACTCGTCAAACACACGCCCAAACGTGTCGAATATCTACAAACGAGGAATGAGATGTCGAAAGATTGAAAGAGATTGATTAGAATTTACAAAAATAAAATTGTACGTTATTTGTAACTATAAAATATACTGTATTTTATTAAATTTAAGTAACGTGTTCCGTGTCTAAAATTTCATGGGATGTCATGTCACATGTCCGTGTCCATATCCGTTTTGGTTCTACCTAGATTGTTATTGGATGACAAGTGAATAATAATGGACATGAAATATCAAATATCCATTAGCAAATTAAAATGCAGGGGCGTCTTAAAGTAAATGGAGGTCTGGTGCACCACAAAAATATGAGACTCGAAATATGAATGTACAAGTGTATTATACATCGAGATTTGTATTGAATTTCATCAATAAAGCTTGTAGATTCGGTGACGAAAATCGGAGGTCCAATTCTGCCGCCCGTGGTTGCCCATGGCCTTAGACGTCCATGGAAAAATGTCTAATATAGAAAAGTAAACAAATAAATGAGACATCTAAAAGAATAGATAAAGGAACTAGGAGTGGAATGAAGGGTATGATCCATGCATATTGGTATATATGTTCCATAATATAAAATTTTTATTTTGAATTTAATTTTTTTTAATAGTCATCTTTTGAAAGAAATCCATTAAAAATCACAATATATAATAACACTAAATTAATATACATAGATGTTGAATTTTTTTAATATTCAAATCAAGAAATTCTTATTGGTCAAATATAAAATTTGTTAATAAATTAGTAAATTTGAATATATAAAATAGAGAAAGAAGAAAAAAAAAACTTTCCTTTATATTCAAAGCATTTCTAATCCGTCTATAGACTATAAAAATTACTCCCTCCAAGTTTGATCAATCCCCCCCCCCGGTTGCTTTTTGCACCAAAAATAAGGAAAATAAAAAAATGGATAAAGTAGTATGGGTTGTTGAGAGAGAAAATAATAAAAAATGAATAATGAATAAAAAATGAATAAAGTAGGGGAAATTGTTGACTTTTTAGGAGAGAGGATGAATAAAGAATGAATAAAAGATAACTAAAAAAGGAAAGGGGAAGATAAGAAAATAAGCTTAAAAGAGAAATAGGGAAGATTGATCAAACTTGGAGGGACTAGTTACTAAAGCTCTAATGATACAAAAAAATTAGTTTATTCTAAAATATGTTCGGAATTCGTAATTATTAACTCGTTGTACACAAAAATTTTGGATTATTTTCCAGTCCAAAAAAATATATAAAAAGTCGATATGTTTTCAAAAAACTAAAGTCAAGTTTTTAAATTAAGATTAAGTATCATAGGTGTGGAGTTAGAATCCATCCTTCTAATTCCACCCCAACCCCTTAGAATCTCATACCCACTTCCTCCCCATGGATTCAAACTTGATTCCTTCATGTTTATTTATCTAATGAACCAAACATATTTTGAAAGGTATGGAATTTGAACCTCATACTTATATGGTTTTTCATTCCAATCCATTTCATTCCTAAGTAGTGAACCAAACGACCCCTTAATCTACTATCATGCACCTCCGCCTCATATTACGACTTACGAGTGACGAATATTTGAGGGAGTATCAAGTAATTTCTTATTTTCAAAATGGAAATAATCAGTGACGAATCTAAAAAATCTTCTGAGAGCCATGAGAAGATATTAAAGCTATTTTTACATTAAAAAAAATAAAAATAAAATTAATTTTTCCCTACAAAAATGAAGAAAAATATACAAAAAATAGCGTTTTCCCGTGTCTCGGATCCCGTTACTTAACAAATAGCTTTGCCAATGGAAATAGCTAATAATAAAACTTTACAAGACTCAAATATATGATGGGATTTATTATTTCTTTCACATTTTCATGTATAATAAACTTTAGTTTTATATGTTTAATTATTTATTTTTTCTAACATATCAAGGCATTGAAGACTCCGCCGTTAGAGACAGAGCATCTTGTTAATTTTCAACTCAACATAATACTACGATTACTATTCTACTAATTAATTAAATTATTTTCTTCCTTATTTAAATACTCCGTAATATATAATAAATAAAATAAATAATTTGATAAAAAATGGTATGTGTTTCCAAAAACCTGTGTGAATCACATCTCCTCATGCATCTTCTGTGTATGCCTTAATTTCCCCACATCTTTCTCTCTTCCCCTCACTAAATTCCACCCCACATTTCCTCCATACTCTTCTTCCTCCCTCTCCCTTTTTATTCCCCCCATTTTTTCTATCTTCCCTTCACATTTTTATAATACAACACACACATTAACACACATATAAACTCTCTAATTATTGTTGTTATTATTATGGCTGTTCAAGCTCAATACCCTTCAAATATCCTTCTCTTAAACAGGTTCTTTCCCCTTTTTCCCCTGTTTTTTTTTTATGAATTTGCATAGACTTCATTTATGTAATAAAGTTGATTAATTTCATCAAATTAATGCAGAAATGTGCAAGATAGTAAGAATAACATTCATGGTGCCAACGATTATTCACTCGAACCGCAACCCGGTGGTGGTGGTGGAGGATTTATTGACCAATCTCATATCTTTTTAAACAACAATGGAGGTTTGTTTCCAATTCTTTAAAACCCAATTTGGTTCATTTTCTATTATGGGTCTCTTACGATAAACTTATTATAAGACCGTCTTATATAATCTAAATTTTTGAAACCTTTTTGATTGATATTCTAAAATGGGTATTTCAAAAACTAACTACGATGTGTGATGAATTTATGATGAACTTATCACGAGACGGTCTTATATGGAGTAGTTTCCAATTTTCCAAAACCTTTCTAATATGGGTATTTTAAAAACTAATTAGGATGTTTTTACGATAAAACTTATCACGAGAACGTCTTTTACTATCCGAATTAATATTTCATTCATTTGTTATGCAGTCGGAATTAATCCAAGGAAAAGAAGCAGAGAAATTGCCACAACAAAAACTCATACAACAACAACAACAACAGTTAATTCATTCAATATTTCTCTCCAAAATCAAAATCATCAGTTTATCGATCTTTCGCAACTCCAAAATCATCATCATCAACAACAACACAATAGTGTTGTGTCAACAGGACTTAAATTATCATTTGGAGAACAAAATCATCAACAAAAACAACAACAAATTCAACAAAACCCTGCTCTTTTATCTCTAATCTCTGATGAATTAGCCCTTCAATTCAAGCAACAGAGTGATGAACTCAATTATTTTCTTCATACCCAGGTAATTTATTAGTTCATTAATTTATTTATTACTGTAAAATGGAGATTGCTAGAAATTTGGTACACCAAACGTTTAGAGATGAATAATGTTTACTCGTACTTATTAACATGTACGTGTTGCAGAAGACCTCTTCAAAACGTACCAAAATTTCGCAACTATTTTATGAATTTTTGTACTATATATATTTCTTGTTTTTTCTAACAATAAATTTTTTTTACCGTATCTAAATTTGTGGCAAAATGGAAACAGTCAATAAATGCCATAAATAAATAAGCTTGTGCAAACTTTTGTACTCGTACAATTAATTCATTATTTGATTATAAAATAAAAATATACCCCGTATAATACTTTGTATATCGATTTTTCTGATACTCTTAATCCTACGTCATAGGTTAAAAAAGGTTTTATGGTTTTCTTAAAACGTTTTTACGAAGTTTTTTATTAGTTAGAAAAACCGATAATATATTGCATGATATACGTACAACAGTGTTTTATAAGACACGTAGTGACATTTTTTGTCTATTGATTAAAACTCAGGGTGAACAGTTGAGGCGCACATTAGCGGAGAAGAGGCAAAGACACTACCATACGCTGCTGGGGGCGGCCGAGGAGGCAGTGGCGCGACAGTTTCGAGAGAAAGAAACCGAGCTCGAAAACGCCTCGAGACGCAATGCCGAGTTGGAGGCACGAGCAGCCCAATTAAGCGCGGAAGCCCAAGCATGGCAGGCAAGGGCGCGAGCCCAAGAAGCACAAGCAATGTCCCTTCAGGCCCAAATACAACAAACCATGGTGGGGCCCAGTAATGTAGTCGGAGGGGGTGCATTACAGCAGGATAGAGAGGGGAGTGGGCTACAATGCGCAGGGGATGCGGAGGATGCCGAGTCCCTGTACATTGACCCAGTGAGTGAACGGCGAGTTAACTCACCGATTTGCAAATCGTGTAGGACACGCGCTGCGTCGGTGGTGTTGTTGCCGTGTAGGCACATGTGCGTGTGTGTCCAGTGTGACGACGTCGTACAAGCGTGTCCAGTTTGTTACTCTATTCGGAGTGCTAGTGTTGAGGTCTATCTTACTTGATGTATTGGCCCACCCGGTCCGATCCGATCCGATCCGAAATCAGGCTCGAACCCAGAAACGAGCTCATAAAAATGGGAAAATGGAATTTAGTAATTAAGTAAAAAATAGTTTTAAAAAAAGGATGATAAATAAGGTACTACGATGAGATTAACAATTAATCACGTGTTTTGAAGCCAACCCCGCCAAACAACAAGATATGGTCATTTTCATTTTTGTTTAAAGAAAAAAAAAAATGATTTTTAATGGTAGGGTTGAAGGGTGATCAATTATGTACATGGTTATTTTAGGTTGGAATTTTATTTCACCTTTTTTTTTCTTGAATTTTATGATATAAGAAATTCTTTTATTCATTATATAAATCTACTAGTAGTTGATTTAAGAAGTATGGAGTAATATGGACTAATATTTTGTGTTTAATTATAATGCGTACTTCTCGCATTCTTTGGATATGATGAACGGACATAATCAGTCTATAAAAATTCACATGTAAGTGTTTCATATTAAAAAAATGAGAGAGATCATCGATTTATAAGTTATATCTCATATTCCTAAATGGTTTCATGAATCATGATGGAACATCAGTTTAGTCAACAAAGTGGATTAATTTACTTAAAATATAATTTGAACAAATTATAAAGTTTTAAGTAATTAATCGTAGCAAAAATTACTTAGACATATATTGTCCGTTATTATGTCTATTAATAATACATGCCGACGATTCAACGAGCAAGAAATGAGTAATCTACTAAAGCAATTAAAAACGTAAGTTGTTTGCTTTATCTGTTAAGAAAAAGTTGGTAAAAAATTTGACATATTATTTGTGTTGGCTAGGCTTGCGCATGCAATTTGTTTGGAAAGCTTGCATGTAGCCTATTATTGCTAGAGTTTTGTTTAAATCGTACAGAATTATGTTCTCCGTATTATAGAATTGCTTGATTAAAATGACTATCTCTCTCCAATGTAGGGGATCAATTCATAGCACATGCATGATCGATAGTTATTAGGGCCACTTAAACTTCGACCGCCAGCAACGTACATGGCATTGAATCTTGGCGTTTCCCCATCTCCCTCTCTTCCTCTCTTTATAGGTTACCTATTATTAAGTACGTGAAAACAAATTATTGATTAAAACCGTCTTAATTTAAGACGATATTTGTAACCGAATTAAATAAGACAAAAATAAAGGGAGAGTTATGAGACGTATTAACTCAAAATGGTTTTAAGCAAAACTTATTGTTATGTGAACGAGAGTACTGGATATATATGCAGTATTTACATATTTGGTTATCGACCATATATGTATTTATGTATATCTATATCAGACGATACTCAATAGTTATTTAAAAGCTTGTTAACCATAGTAAAACGATTAGTAAAAATTAATTTATTAGGAACTACAAGTAGGGATGTTCACTTTGGTCAAAACCGTCCGATGGACCGCACCACAAAGACCCGCACACTGGACAACCTCTTACCCCAAAACCGGAGATTGGACCGGTTAGGTGGGGACCCGGACTAGACCAAACCGAAACCCTTTAGGTTCGGGTTTTTTCGGATTTGGACCGGTCCGCTTCTTAGGTAATTTGAGGTTATTTTTTTTGCTTAGACGGGACCGACGCTTACCTTATTTAGTTGGACCCGGAGATTGGACCGGTTAGTATCCGGTCAGGATCAGTCTGGTTTACCGGTCCAGTCTACATTATGAACACCCCTAACGACAGGGGTGTCTAAGGTTCTGTTCGGTCATGAGCGTGGGACTCGAACCTTTAATTTTTACTGTCAACTTTATAATTTTTATTAATGAAATTTAATTCAAACTTTGAAATATAATATATATACTTGTGCATTCAAACCTAATAATAATAATTATAACAATAATAGTAATAGAGAAATTATTATAGAGCAGTGTGATGTTTGATAATGAATAAAGTACTATCTATGAGAAAGTAAGTAATGTGTAGTTGTATGAATGATACTCCCTCCTATTCTACATAACCGTCCCATTGTGAAAATGACACAAGAATTAAGAAAGTGAGTTTAGACCACACAAAACGGACAATGGGACAGTTATGTGAATAGACGGAAATGGAATTGAATTTGGACCACACAACGCTTACCAAAAATAGACAAATGGGACGATTCTGCGATTTTGAAACGGAAATGAAATGGGGACGATTATCTGGAATAGGAGGGAGTAATTGATATGGCATGGCATGAGATGGTGGCATATGCGGTAGATAGCAAAAGAAATAATGTTAGTAATATAGAGCGATGGATGATCCAATCTAATCTATGATAGAGCAATTTAATTAAATTGAAATAATACCCTAATAAAAATGATAAAATTGGTTATCAAAGGACAGTTGTGATGGTTTCTTACAAGAAGAAGATAGAGTAAGGTGATGATAGTGATTCCTTGATTTTGCAATTGGACAGCGCAAAGGCCGCCCCCAACAAATATTACATATATCACCATGATAGATACCCCGTCCCGTCCTATTAAACAAAAAATGTTATGTCTATAAATCTATATTATTAGATTATCAATTTATCATCACTATTACTTGTCTTTAATGTATTGTATCCTAATCTTAGTCAAGAATCAACATGTTTAGCTGCCGTGTCTTGTAATGTGTAATTAACACAACTTAGTGCTAATTATCACATTAATTTAACAATTGTAAAACCTAAGAGGATAAGCTAAATACTATTTTGTTTTGACCAATAAATAATTTAGACTAAATCGAAGGTTATACTAAAAAATGTCCTTACACATATGGGTGAAAACTCATAGTTACAAGAATTGGTCTAACATTCATTTCAATTATGTTATGTATATTATTATGATCATTGTTCGAGGGTGCTTATGAATTGAACTAATTGATATATGAATAAAATTTAAACTTAAATGGATTGGTGTAGTATTTATATAGGAAGCGACACTTAATTTTTAAGAGACGGATTAAAGTCGAGGCGTACCATATTGGGGGCAGTTCCCTCACTGAACATTAAAAAAATCGAAATCTTTATGTGAAATTTCTTATATTTTTTTCCTTTGTTTATCCAACATTAAATCATGACTCCGTCATTGAATACAGGTTACTATAGCCATCAACATATAATTTAATTTTAGTATATTTACTCACTAACTCATTGGTCAATTAATGAATAGTTTGAAGATAATACAAAAGAAACAGTTGATCTTTGTTGTCCCATTGACGACACTACCTTGGGGCTTAGGGTAATAATTTAAAGTAGAAATTACATATCCCTAATTGAAAGAGTGAAGAAAATTAGAAAGGAATGCATGCACCAATAAAGAGCCTCACGCGGACATTACAAGGAAACTTTGACGCAGAGATGAAGAAAATAAAGGAAGGAAGCAAAGGAAGATTACGTGGGAAAGTGAATAAATTTAACCAAAAGCATGATAATACTACAAGTGTGGGCAAGTGCCGGTTTAAATAATTCATACATACACTGCTAAATGCTAAACACAAGAAAAGCAATGTGCCCATCACAATATCACTACCAACTCATTAGTGCTCCTCTACCATCTTATTTGGTGAAACATTAATCTTTACCCTTTATTTTTAGTGTTTCGTAAATGTTAATTAGCTTAACTTGTAAAGCTGTTAACTAATGAATGGGCAAATTAGAAAAGCTATACAGAAATGATGCACAATAATCTTTTGACATTGGGAAACCGAGATTCTGTTTTCTTTAGCGTTAACTCAGTTTAATACGGTATTTATTTAGTCCAGTTCAATTCAACTTAATTTACGCTTTTAATCGAAAAGAACGGGACTCGACACACACAAAAGACTATATACAATTATACATAATATTAATGATATATAAGTTGATAAGCTGGAATCAAATTCTCTAAAGTTACGTTTATGCGTAAGCAACTAACCACATGGTTTGATCGTACCACATTCTCCAATGTAAAATTAGCCTCGTCGTTGCTGATTATGATTCCTTTCATGGTTAACAACAAATAATCTATACCTTATTGCAAACAAATTGCCTGTTTTTAGCCTGTAAAGATTCGTCTTAATTAGGCACAACACCAATTTCTTGATCAAAGCCCTTATTTCTTTTGCTTACAACAAATCAATAGACAAATATTAAGTTTATAAGCTGAAAATATATGCCCTTTTTTATGTATAAAAATAAAGTAATAAACACAATAATGTTGAGACTAAAAAATGTCGTCTAAATATTCCGGTTAGAAACAGAAAATAGATGCACAAAACAGCTTACACAAATTCTTCTTTATGATAGATTTATTTTAAATTAGTATGGAATTGAATTACCTTGCATTTTAACTTTTTTATTTTATTTTTAGTGTCAAGGAAGATTACAAGGGCGAATATGGTGTTGACGAGGTTTGAACCCAGGTCATAGTACCACATCTCAACACTTAACCGGCTAAACTTGACATCTCCAATTAGGACTTACAATAGGCGTAATGTCTTATTATATTGTCCTAAATGCTTAACAAATACGAGTATATAACCATTACATATTATACTTGCTCCATCCATTTCAATAATTTAGTGAACCTATTTCATTTTTTATATCGTCTTTGACCAATAATCACTCTTTGAAAGTGATAATGAAATATATTTTACTTCAAATTTGTTGGATGTAAAGCAATCTTTCATATCATATTATCATTAGTGACATATATGGATGGTATAATTGATGTTTTAGCTTTAATTAGACAAGATTTAACACTAAGTCATCATTTAACATGAAAAATATCGATTTATTTTAATAAGGGTATACTCCATATAACAAGCAAGAAAGCATAAATTGGACAAGGTCAGAAATTCAAAAGTGAAATGGAATTAAATCAAGAGAAGAGTAGGGTATATGTATTTAATATGATGAATATTTGGGGAGCAACCACTTTCCAGTATGCATTGCATGATACGTACCATGTTCAAAGGCTCATCACATGACTTCTCTGAATTTAGAGCACTGTCACAGTGCACGATTTGCTCTAACTATATCAGATTTCAATTATGGTGGTTGATGTTTTTACATTATTTTGGCATTTGGCATAAAGCTACGCCAAACACCTTGAACCAATTGATGCCCCATCTTACACACTATGTGTGTACTTTAATCATTCACATTAGCATTACACGATAGCATTACACGATAGCCGTTAACTGGTAAAGTCATTAGGCGTCTTATTATAACAAAAGAAAGAAAAGATAGAAGAGAACGTAAAGAAAAAACA
The DNA here is from genome assembly GCF_048544455.1 of Silene latifolia. Lineage (NCBI taxonomy): Eukaryota > Viridiplantae > Streptophyta > Magnoliopsida > Caryophyllales > Caryophyllaceae > Silene > Silene latifolia. The sequence goes on along the minus strand of NC_133529.1, from coordinate 104,489,351 downwards.
AACAGATGTACGTGGTTTACTAATGATGTGGTATTAGCTACATCCATATGTATAAAGGAGAAGAGTTTTATTGATATTGAGAAGATTACAGATTTCAGAGTGCTGATTTGCTATGATATGAATAATTGCTAGGATGCGGCTTTGAGAGTTTATGTAATACTCTCTAAGGACAATACATTTATATTCGTAACAAAGTATTCGTAACAAATTAGGAAAGCCTTAATAAGATAACGTTCGTGTGATAGTTAACCGAAGTAGCGGCTAACAGATTCAAGATACACATACAACACATTTATATTCGTAACAAATTCGTTCAAAATTCATGAATGTTTTTATTTTTTAAGTCCTTTACACCAAAGACATCATGATCAAACTCCATACTGACTAGTCCATCCTTTATGTTGATATGTCACATATGTGAATCTTAGAAAGATGTCGATCATTGACATTGTGAATTGCACTCCATCATATTTGACTAGATTCAATAATAATTCTATATTTTAAAAACATAGTCATGTGTATTCTAGGAGTATAGGAAGTAACACCAAAATATAAAAGCAACACATAATAATGATGACTTGAAATTTTGCATTTAGTACCCAAATGTCTAATTTGCTAGAAAAAGGGGTCAAACTCGGGTTTATAACTCCTCACCTAACAACGTTTTGATCAAAGTTTGTTTTCTTACATAAACAACTATCGAGTACTACAGTTGTAAATTTACTTCGTTGATAAGTTAGAATTCCTTATTGTCTTAAAGTCGTAGTGATTTCTATGACAATTTATACAAGTTTAGTAGGTCTTTTTTAGAACTTATAATAATGCCTTGTTCTTTTAAGTTGAATGGAGCTGAACTGATCAATCAAATTGAGTTGAAGTGAACTGAACTGGACTGAAGTGAGCTGAATGAAGCTGAACTAAATTAAAATTTGCTGAAATAAATAGAGCAAAATAAACTAAGCTGAACTAAAGTAAGCTGAAATTTAAATCGAAAAGAACAAGGCCTAAGTGTGAAATTATTAAGAAAACATATATCTAATTAATGCTTATTACTAATTGTGATTTGTGTTGATTAAATCTATTTCGTGACGAAAACGTTCTGAATAACGATTTGTAGCACAAATTATGATCAGTCATTTACTAAACAAGCGGTTAAATATGAATACAATGAGAATATGAGATTCGAATCTCGATCTAAAAATATAAATCACGGTAATCAGCTAAATCTCGACTCAAACAAGATTTCTTATCAAATTCGACTCAACTCATCATCTTCCTTAGTCACTTTCATTAGTCCTTAACCAAATAAATAGGTAGACACGGTTTGTAAGTGGAGGGAGGAGTACAGAAAAAAGGGTGAAACAGTGAAATAATAAATCACAAAATCACAAAATGTAAGACTTGTACAATCAATGTACTAGTCCTACATAGCTAAGAAAAAGAGGTACCAGGTAGCCATTAGCATTCATATGGACCATCAACTCTATATGAAATCAAATGGAAAGTTTGGCCTAAACAATGCACAAGATTATTGATTTTGTCAAACCTTTCACTATTCTAAACATTGACCAACTATTCTAGACTTGTAGTACGTTTAATGACTTTAATCTTAATACACATAACGTTCGGTTGTCTTCTTTGTATGGCTAATTGCATACGTTGCTCGTGATCACTTTTATTTATGTTAATAATTGCCATATGGAATTTAGTGTAGGATATGATCATATTTTATTTTGGTACAAAGGATATGATCAAATGAAAATGGATTTATCGAGTATTTAGTACTTTAGAATTTCTATTTCTAATTGTTGCTTTATTAAGTTGAGTAAAATTTAATGACGGAAGATAGTTTTGATTATAACGGCCTAATAAGTATATTGAACTTATTCCTCAAAAAATAAGTATATAGAACTTAGTTTTCTAATTAAAACAGGTGAATAAGACCATTTTTTTAATATTCAAAACCAAAAATACCGTCACACTATAGTCGGTTTAAAATGACTCCGCACCTAAATATAATATGTTAGCAAATTTGTATAAACTATTGAAAAAAAAAAAAAAATTAATCAAACAGATAGCAAAATTTATGATAATACTTCTATACGTCAATTGCACACAAAGCTTATTGTAAACGGGTCGTAACAACAAACGTTAACTGTTCAATGTCGTAACAATATAAATTATCCACAGTGACGGTATTGAATTTAATCTGACCTCTTATTTATTATTGTAACCACATATAATGAATTGGGCCTCCTTATTCAAATGTTAAATTCAAATGACGGTATTGAAATTGTAAATATGATATTGTTGATGCCTAATTACTAAATAAATGTTTTTGTCTCGTAATAATTCTTTGTAAGACTTGTATTTTTTTTTTTTAAAAAAAAAAAAGAAAATTAGTACCGGTACTATTTTAATAATCGTTAAAATCTTTACCATGTGTATTTTTTTAACATTATAATTATATGAATATGCTTCTAATTTTGCTAAATTTTCTATATTTCTTAACATTATGAATTATAATTATATGAATCTGCTTTAATTCTTATCAAGACTTGTATTTTTTTTATAATAGGAATGTTATTTGGGTACCTATCAAGAAGGAAATCAGTACAAATAATTTTTTGTTTTATTCAATTTGTAATTTTTTGTAATTGTTTTGGTTCAGATTTATTCCTAATATTTTAGGAAAATATTTATGTTTAATATGTAATTGTCGAAAAAGTTGAAACTAAAATTAAAATATCCTAAACTCAGTAGTTTGAAAAGGAAAAAAAAATGCAAATCAAGTAAAACATAGGATATAGAGTAATTAAATGTGTATAATGAACATGAGGGTCCTATCTTAAATTTTTTTTCTTTTCAATCCATAAAAATCATGGACCAATAGGAGGCCTTTAATTGTTTCAACTTTTATAGTAAAGGGATTTTAAGAAAAATCATCTTTTTTAAATTGTAAGGTTTGTATTTTTATTTGACTTTCGTTTTACTATTATAAATCTGTAAAATTTTGAGCCTTAGTATTTAAAAGTAACTATTTTTTTTCAAACCAAATTTAAATCATTCCAAATTTATTTTATTTAGAAATGATTAATGTTATCAAAAATCTACATTATTTTTATTAATCTTTTAATATATATTTTTGCAAATTCAGACGGATACACAGAGCATCGAAATAAATATTTTATAAAATTATATAGTATAGAAATATTAGAAATTAAATAAATATATGAGTACATTAAAAACTGGCAAATAAATGTACTCTAAAATATTGTTGCATCATTGGGTACCAGTGTACCACACAAAATTTGATCATAGCAATTAAATTAACAACTGGGTCCCCCACTACTATGAAAAAGAACTTCTCTCCCTAAATTTAAGTAACCAATAGAAAATCTTAAAAAGACTTAGCTTTTATATATAGAGATTTTTTTTTTTTTTGTAGTGGTGAAAGAATGCAACTGTTACCTTAGATACACACTGGATAACCCTCGAATAAACGTAAATCTATTTTAGAAAAAAATTACTCCATAATTTATGTATTTTTACTCCACCGAAAGGGAGGATCCCTAATCCCTAAAGTAAACGAGGAAATAATAGTGAGATAAAGAAAGTAAGAAAGGTAGAAGTTAGAAATGGCATAAAGTTGGGCCATTGTTGACATACAGGTTTGTCGGTACGTTAATGGGCCTCACGTCATAACCCACATGACCAAGGAAACCACGTACAACATACAAGTGTACACCCTCTTTTTTTTGGGTTCAAACTCTTATCCCACTCCAACCAAGGCCATGTTAACACACATTCAAATATTCAATAGTCATACCACCAAGGCACCAACCAACTAAAAATACTCCTTCAATTACTAAATTTCCACCACTATCTTATAATTTCACCAACAATAGATTATAAAAAAAATTTATAAAATTTTTTAGGGAAAAAACTAATAAAATATTGGTTAAAGAGATAGAGTGTGGTGATTATTTTCCTTTTTAAGAAATTTAGAAATTTCACATGTTATGTAAAGTTAGTCGAACACTAGAAAGGGGTGATTATTTTATTTTATCTTTTTAGGAAATGTTGTTTATTGGCTAATTATACAAGGACTCATAATTTTAATTTTAATACGGAGAAGTAATTTTAATACAACATAATGTAAATCTCACGAGATAAAAATATCCATTCAATCATACCATTAACCCTTTCTATTAACAAGAATTCAAATTTGATTTCATAACTTTGCTCGGCCATAAGGTTGGGGTTCGATTCTTATCCGCGACATAGTTCAGTCATTTAAAAAAATAAAAAATACGTAAAAAATAAAAAATATTTATGCATATGAGCTACACTAGTCTCCTAGAAAATTATAGTCTATGAACTGATTATACTAACATCCAATTTGCTTGATTTTTGGCTCTCTGTCAATATAATTATTTCATTTATCAATCCTTGACCTATTAATGAAATTAATGTAACTATAATTATTGCAAATTATAGATACATAACTTGGTATTTATCTATTACCATTAGGCATTATTTATTTTTTCAAATTTATAATTTTATAAATCACAAACAACAAAAAAGATCACAAACAATGGAGTAATTTATTACTATGAATTAATCAATGTTTTTATTTTAAAAAAAATTGTTTCAAACTGTAACATAATTTAATAAACTCCTTAATAATTATTTCTCTGTACTACCTTAATAATTATTTCTCTGTATACTTATAAGCTTGTCTGGTATCCATGGAATAATTAGGGGTAAATTTTATTTGGGTGATAATTACTGGGAAAATTAATTACAGGGGTAATGAGTTCTTTGATGATAAGTTTGACATATAAGAGTAATGATTACTGAGGAATGTTTTACTCCCTTAATCATTACTCAGGGAGGAGGGTGGGTAATGTATTACCTCTTCATGAGGTAATAGATTCGGGAGGTGAAAAGTTACTCTTATACCAAACATGAAAAATGCACCTCATATATAACTCTCTTATTCATTCCCTTTTTTTTACCCTCAATCCAAGCAAGTCCTAAAAAGAAGAAGGTAAGGAAAATCAATCTCTCAAAATAGAGGTAAGGACGAGGATAGTTAAAATTATGAATTGGTAGTGGTATGTTTGGCGCTATTCCAAGCCAATGAAAGTGAACCAATGAAGTTGCAATCACAATTCACAAATGCTAATATACATTGGCATGAGTGTCTTTTATGAAAATAGGTAAGTTGGAAAAAATTGCGCCAAACAAGGTGGTACAACGCAAAATGGTACCAATTGGGCAGAAATCCTTGGCATAATTATGAAAATGGAAAAACAAAAACGTATCAATAAAGGAGGTTTGGTATAGTTGGGAAGATTGCAAATTGAATTATGGATGGATTGATGTGGGGTTGATTAGTGATTACTTGTTAATTTGAAATATGAGAGATTGACTCGTTGAGCTACTAAATTTTGTGTAGTTTTAGTGAATGTGTTTGTGTACAACCATGAAACATCTAAAATTATCAAATGTTTAAATGTGTTGCATTAATTGCTATTTAGGCTATTAAGTCAATGAGGAAGCTAGGATTTGCAATTAGAGAGGGTGAGAAAATTTAGCGGGGCAAATAAGTAATGAAATAACTTAAACTTGAAAAAAATCATAGATCAAATATTATGACCGATATGCGCATGGATTTGTTATATTCCCTCCGATCCAGACAGATGTAAACATAAGCAAAAAGTGGCTATTTAAGAAAATGTGGAATGTAAGGGGTAAAGTAGGAAATATTGATTGGGACCACATGAATTTAGGTGGATTAAATAAGTAGTTGGTGAGTGGGTGAGTGGATGATAAAATTGTAAATAGGTAGTGGATGTAAGGGTAAGTTTGTCATTTTCCATGCCAAATATGGTATGTTTACATTGGTCTGGTTCGTCCATTTTAGGGAAGTGTTTACATCTGTCTGGATCAGAGGGTACATTTCTAATTTAATTCCACTTTAGAAAATATATTTAATCTATAAACCATTATTAAAAGGCTAACCTAAAAAAGCCACGTAGACAATGCCACATGGTATGAAAAAAAGCCACGTATGCAATAATAATGTGACTTAGCAAACTAATATGACATGAATTATCAATTTATTATTATATTGCATTAATTTAATTCACTTATTTTCTTTACAAATCCATCCATATTCCATTAGCTTTAAACTTAATTAACTCAAAAAAAAAAACTACAAAAAAAAAATACGCATTAATTATAAGTTAATAATTTCAAAATATTTCATATGGAGTAGTATTATATGTATTTGAAATAAAAAAAACCGAATACATGAAATTAAGAACGAAGAAGAATAAATGAAGTTGAAAACAATTTTTTTTTTTGTATCTATACAATATAGTTAAAAAGCTACTTAAAACATTTAATTTTAATCCACATGTCAATTTTTTATTGGTAAATACTAATTCATCTATATTGATTACTTGATTATTTATTTATACAACATTATAAAAGTCTAGATTATGTATTAAAAGGTTATCTTTAAACTGACACATGCTTATAAGTACAAAAAAAATAAAAAAATATTAATTGCAAACATAAAAATAAATTAATACAAACTCTTTATTTTCCTCTCATAAATTTGGTTATTAATCTACTTATTTATTTAACCTTTAATTTCTTTTATTTAATAGGATGGTTTTTTGGTTTTCTCTCACCATCATTATAATTTGTAGTTATCATAATTTTTTTATCTCGCTTTTAATTCACAAAACTGTTCCTCTTCTCTCGAATATATTGTTGAAATTAATCAATAATTAATAACAAAAAGTTCCCTATATAATTATTATAACAATCCTAATTTTCATTTTTATTCAAAAAGTTGGTAGGTAAAGTATATATACATAGATAATTAAATGAATTCTTTCGTTTTATTCTTATCTATAAAATATTATTAAAAGGCTAGCCTAAAAATGTCACGTAGACAATGCCCCGTGAGATGAAAAAAAGCCACGTACACAATAATAATGTGACTTGGCAAACTAATATAGTAATATGACATGGATTATCAATTTATTATTATATTGTAATAATTTAATTCACTTATTTTCTTTAAAAATCCATCCATATTCCATTAGTTTTAAACTTAATTAACTCGAAAAAAAAATTACAATAAAAAATTACGCATTAACTATAAATTAATAATTTGAAAATATTTCATATGCAGTAGTATTATATGTATTTGAAATAAAAAAACTGAATACATAATAAATTAAGAACGAAGAAGAATAAATGAAGTTAAAAACAAACAAAAAAATTGTATGTCACTAATTTACTATTGTTTTTTTTTTTTTTTTTTTTTTGAAAGGCACTAATTCACTATTGTTGTTACTATAAAAAAAATAATATACTATAACTTTGTTGTATATAGAAGATGTTCTACAGAAGTAATTAATCAACAAATGAGTATTAAAGATCATATAAAATATTTTCTTAGGAAAATATAAAATATATGGAAAATAAAATATTTATTTAATTTAAGTAATTTACAAACAAATACTGTAAATACTAAAGTGAAATTAAACACTAATAATAGAATTTTAAAAGGATAGTAATACTATGTATTTAGTTCATGAAATTATTTCACGTGAAGGATAAGGTTTTGTAAAAGAAATTTTTTTTGCATTGTTTAGCAATATATTTAGTAAGTAAAACTAAAATAATTATATTTATAATTTTGTGTTCATGGTGAATTTAAATGAGACCTTCTCCATTCCACTTTTATTGTTTAATTATCCTTTAAAATTTATTCCAAATTAATTGTTTTTTCAAAATTTAGTATGATAATGGCTTAACTATCAGTATCTATATAATATAATAAAAAAAAGGCAAGATGAGTAGTTTATTATGTTACGTGTGTCATGTTATTGAACAATTTTAAGTGTCATATCTATACAATATAGTTAAAAGGTTACTTAGAACATTTAATTTTAGTCCACTTGTCATTTTTTTTATTGGTTAATACTAATTCATCTATACTGATTACTTGATTATTTATTTATACAATAATATAAAAGGCAAGATTATGTATTTAGTCGTCTTTAAAACTGTCACATGCTTATAAGTACAAAAAAATTGAAAAAGTATTAGTTGCAAACACAAAAAATAAATTAATACAAACTCTTTACTTTTCTCTCATAAATTTGGTTATTAATCTATCTATTTAATTAACTTTAATTTCTTTTATTTAATAGGATGGTTTTTGGGTTTTCTCTCACCATTATTATAATTTGTAGTTACCATATTTTTTTTTATCTCCCCTTTAATTCAAAAAATATTTATTCCCCCCTCGAATAAAGTTTTGAAATTAATCAAATAATTAATAACAAAAAGTTTCTTATATAGCTATTATAACAATCCTAATTTCATTTTTATTCAAAAAGTTGGTAGGTAAAGTATACATACATAGATAACTAAATGAATTCTTTTGCCTTTTATCCTTATTATTTTTTGAATTAATCTATACTATGTAATTAAAAGGTTAGGAAAAAAATTTAATCATGTCATTATCAATAATTGCTAAAAATTTAATTTTACTCCATGTCACTTCCAATAATTGCTACTACACTTAACCAATTTAATATATGAACTTTATAAGATTGTTGGTGTACTCTTATTAATATGGCACAATAAATATTTTAATGATTTTTAACATATCTAAAACATTTAATTTTATTCCACGTCACTACCAATAATTGCTACTGCTTAACTAATTTAGTATATGAATTTAATAAGATTATTGGTGTACTCTTATTAATATGGCACAATTTAACATTTAAGAATATAAAAAGATAAAAAAAAAAGACATTGACAAAAAAAAAGGCAAGGTTATGAACTCATTCACGGTAAAAAAAAATAGGCATAAATAGTCTTATATATAAGGCTAAGTTTTTTATGTACATCCTTCTAAAGGCTAGAATGTTTTTTTTTTTTTTTTTTTTTTTTTTTTTTTTGGTGGAAATCCTAATGTTTATTAATCTTTCAAAATAGTTTTGTATTATAATTATCTTTGTCTTCAATTTATACTTAATTAATTTAGCATTTAACTTTATAAGATTGTTAGTGCACCCTAATTAAGATGGTATAATAAATATTATAATGTTTTTAGCACCTAAGATTATGAGGAGATAAATATAAAAAGACATAGACAAAGAAAACAAAGAGGTAAGATCATGAACTCGGAGTAAATAAAGAGGCATAAATTAGTCTCTATATATAAGACTAATTTTTCTATGTACATCCTTGTAAATGCAAGTTTTTTTTTGGAATCCTAATGTTTTGTATTCTCTCAAAATAGTTTTGAATTATAATTATGTTTTGTCTCTAATTTTATTATTTAGTTTAATTGTTCTTATCAAACTATTTTAACCGACTTATAATGTGAACAATTTTCAGATATGGTTATTTGGACCAAGAGCAATCATAATGAAGATATGCTTTCCGATCGATTCTTCGTAATCCGTGGCGTCACGAATATAGACTATTTACATTACTTACAACTTACAAGTGAGCTTTTCATCGGTGGGTATGATAAGCACATGTAAGAGTAATTGTTTGACTAATTATATAACTATTAATTTTTAGCTTAAGTAGTTGGATACTCCGTATTATATATCCAACATGGTCATTATATAGTAGTTATTAAAAAGGTATTTGTTACCGAACATAATTCTATTATTTCATATGTTATGTTAATTGTGTCAAATTTCGAAATATATAAATATAAGTACTCATATATAGGACATTCTTTTAACTGGATAGTATAGATTATTTATGATAATTTCTTTGTTCCTAAAAATTTAAAGACTACTTTTAAATATTAAAAGATTAATTGCAATAAAAAATTTCACCTTAATATTTAAAATGGCCCGTGCTTTTACACGGGTACAAAAACTAGTTCTTATTTACAACCCTAAGGATAGTATTCATCATTAACTCATCTTTTAAGAAGATGAACTTATAAGATATGGAGTAGCTTCTATTGTTTTACATATTCCCTATTTGGTTAACTAATAATTCTCCAAAAAAGTGTTACCACTTATATAAATATTTTAGTATCATATTACAATCTTTATGTTTGTCAACTTTCAATCAATACTTGAAATTTTAAACGGAAAAGTCACATCTTACTATCTTAGTGTGAAAAGGAGGGGTACCTAATAATAATAATAGTGAAATATGACACATGTCAATGGAATTCGCTCTCTTTTTCTCTACAGAGTGTCTTTTTGTGTTAATTTAATTTGACATTTACATGAAATCGAATTTATCACGGAGTATATTTTTCCCATAAAGCTAAGGACGAAACATAACCAGCAAGACACCTAAATGCCGAAATCGACATAAGGTGATAATAGTTGTTATCCCCACATTCCCTCCTCTACAATAAAAATGATATAGTGCATAACTTGGATTATCATACAATCACAACTCCTTAAATCGTTTTGCTATTAGAAAAATGCACCTCCAATTAGTCTCACCGATAAAGTCATTGTAATCAGGCCTAATCCTGATCTTTTTTTTTTTTTTTTTTTTTTTTTTTTTTTTTTTTTTCAAAAACAGTAAAATAAGTCAATTACATAAGCGAGACCCTAGGAAAAATAGTACATTAGAATCCCTTTTCAAACTTGAGCCCTGAACCATTCGCCTTCTAAACAACCTTCAGAACCGAGTTGATCGTATCGGTTGTTTTCTTAATTTTAATATAAGGGTAAACAAAATAGCAATGTGCCATGGTGGTATGGTAAATTGACTATACTTGAGGGGCCATAACGCAGGCAAAGATAGTGATTAGTGATCCATGCACATATACATACACAACACAACACACAATGGGGTAGACAATCATACAAGACATGAAAGATAAATGAATGCAATATAATTGTGATTTTTCCAAACATCATAGATAGTACTTGCTCTGTTGTTTTGTGAATTGTGATATCACCAAAAGTATAACCTAAAGCTGATTGTGCAGTTTCTTGCTTGTGCCCTTGTTAGGTAGATCTGTTATTAAGTTTCCCATGTTACCTCTATTAGTGATTCCCTGCCAAACAACTCCTTCCTTACTCTTTAGTCCTTTTATCAATTAACTCATCTTATTGACCTCAACATGCATTATGCATAGTTGGTTGTTCCAACTTCCTTAGCCTAACTCTTAAGGTACTTATTGTACTCTAATTATTATTAGTAATGAAAAAATTTCCGGGTCGGTTTTTAGTACTACACATAGATTAAACTTGTGTTATAAGTCTAATAATGTGCTACGATTAGAGCAGGCAAATTTGAGCCGATCAACCCCCACCGAAGAGAACCCCAAAATTTAGCAACCTGAAACCAACTCGACACCCAATGATTAGTGATCAGAACTTGAACCCAACCCGACCCGATATGAACCGGATCCTGTTATGCGCAGCGTGAATATCTTTCTGTTGGGCCTCTGCTGCATCTGTGTCCACTGCTCATAATAGTATGATATTGTCCGCTTTGGGCCAAGCCCTCACGGATTTACTCTTGGGCGCCTTCCCAAAATGCCTCGTACTATTATATTATCTAGACACTTATAAAGATGATCTTCCATCTTTATTCTATCGATGTGGGACATGGGTTTGCACCCTAACAAATCCTCCTCTCAAACCAAGGACCATCATCTTGACTCGTACCTTGACCTCCATGGAGAACTTCAACTTCCCACACCCTACAACTCCAACTTTGTTTTAGACACCCCCTTAGCATCACTAAGACTTAACCTCCCCTTAAACGACACACCATGTGTCTACCCAGGGGTCTACTGTCCCTCCATGGGACTCTGTGCTACACTTGCGTACCAAACTCCTCTGCATCCAATATAACCTGGATTTGGTCCTCCCGTCTCACGGTAACTACCGTGAGACCGATTTTGCCTCCAGTAAGCCTCAGCCCACCCCACCGGGTCGCTGACGATCTTCTCTTGGATGGCCTGCCGTCTCACAACTGTGAGACCAATGTCAGAGTCCCGCGTCTTATAGTGTACGCCACCTTCAAGTCTTGTCTCTATGCTTTACCAACGTACCTCTCATAGACTTGAGCTTTGAAAACAGTCTGCCAGATCGAGCCCATGCGTCCATGACTCACGAATGCTATCTGTCCCGCTCCCCAAACTCCACCATTTGTACGTCACGGGGCCTATGCCCAAGTTTTTTTAACCTTGGGCTCTGATACCACTTGTTGTGCGGAAGCGTGAATATCCTTCTGTTGGGCCTCTGCTGCACCGGTGTCCACTGTCCATAATAGTACGATATTGTCCGCTTTGGGCCAAACCCTCACGGTTTTACTCTTGGGCTCCTTCCCAAAAGGCCTCGTACTATTATATTTTGTAGACACTTATAAAGATGATCTTCCATCTTTATTCTACCGATGTGGGACAAGGGTCTGCACCCTAACAGATCCGATAGTGACTCCATAACATTGATGACTCGATACTTATTAAGCTTAATATTGATACAAGTGAAGCTGATTTAGTGTTTAACATGATATGTTTGACTTAATAACAAAGTAACCAACTCCAAACCCAACACGATCCGACCGAGTGACCGACTCTAGTGACACGATTGTAGAGCTAAAAGTTGGCACATGGACTGTTGGGCTAGCGCGCCCAAGCACGGGCCATGACATATTTTAGCACACCACGACCAAGCACGGTACGACAAGCCATGGGCTGTGGGGCGTGCCTGACCGGAGTTTTAGAAAGAAGACTATGCCTAGGCCAAGAACGACACGACCCACCCACACACACTCAAAATACAAAGAAATAATATTGAAGTGGGGAAATTGCTAGAGCATGCTCAAGCAATGCACAACACGACATAGCACGCCATGGGTCGTGGGCCGTACATGTGCCGCCATTTCCATCTCACTAGCACGACCCGACACGACACAAAGCCTGCCTTCACGTGCCTAGGTTGTACCATTTTCTCCTCCAGACACGTGGACCAGCACGAGGCACGACTCGACACGACACAAAGCCCACCTTATTCTTGTGCCTAGGCCGTGCCATTTTCTCCTCCAGGAATGGTGGTCAGACACGACTCGACACGACCCACTTCCATCTCTACCCAATTGCAACCTCTAGTTATGATTGATATAAATAACGACTTAATATAGATATCTAGAAATCAATAGCTGTTTTCTTATCATCTCAATTATGTGAAGGAAAATTTGAGAGATGGATAACAAAATATGTTATCATCCTTATCAATTATAATCATTAAAGAGTTTTACACATTAAACTATCTTTAGCAGTTATCATCCCAAAA